>NC_054057.1:14846991-14865113 GCF_017639655.2 Falco naumanni | reverse complement strand
TTTTTCTCCGGCCGCCTTAGCCACTCCAAGGTTGGAAACGCAGATAGAGCTTCTCTTACTCGTTTTGCACTCAAAACGCCTGTCTCAAGCACTCTTGCACTCACACTCAGTCAAAATAATTAAGCTATACACGGAAAATCAAAATGCGCATCCCAATCACACCATTCACACTCTCTGGGCAGCCCGCAGTCACACAAGCAGTATGTTTACGGTACCCGTGCACTTATGTACAACTTTTATGGAACACTAACAGTTCACAAAGTATGCATTTCAATGAACAATTGCAAAAAAAACAAACAACAAACAAAAAACCAATTTTCCCTGGCCTTAAGCAGAGTGTTAAGTTTTCCGCTATTTGCCACGGATTACCAGAATATTATTATTTTTCAACATACATTTCGTAACTCCAAGTTTTGAACATATAACAAGACAACACACAGAACAAACAAGACACAGAGCGCTATTTCAGTTGTTATATTCTAGGAATTCCCCAATTCTTAAAACAACCTAAAGGAAGTTTTTAGCTTCCTTTTTTCCTACGCAAAAGTTTCCCTTTTAATTTTGCTGTGAGGTCCCTCTTGTTCCTGTGAGATTCCGCCTTATTCTGTCCCGCCCCCCCGCTTTCCGTCACGAGGCCTCCGGGCTTTTAGGAATGGCAGTAACCTCGGGTTTGCTCGATCTGCCCTCAAGATCGCTAGCGGTCACCCCTTGGTCAGCAAACCCCCTCCCAAGGTACCTTTCCTCCTGGAGACTAACGCTGCGCGCTGGACGTCTCCGTGCATCTCACCAGCCGCCCCGTTACTAAACATACCGTTTTATCTGTGGATCCAGGGGGTTCTCTTCTGCTCCCCGGGTGAACAGCTGAGAAGAGGAGGCTCCTCTGAGGAAATCTCCCAGGGCGCGCCTAGGAGCGTCCGCTCCGCAGCTGGTCCCCTCAGCCGAGCAGAAATCCTCCTGCCTGGCTCGCCAAAACTGACGTGCGGAATTAGACTCTATAACTCGAAAGTTATAAAGTAGGTATGTTTATTGCGCGCAGATGCACGGGGGATTGCTCCTCCACAAGCGTGCATACCCGAAGTGACGAACCATCTCACATTCATACAATGAAACAAATGAATATTCAATTAACGCCTATACATATTCGTTACCTAAACCCCGCTTCGTATGTTAATTAGCTTATCAGTCCATTTCCTGGAATGTGGTGGTCTTGCAGGTTTGTAGGTGATTGATGTTCTTGTGACCATCCGAACTTCTCCAGCAAGGAGTGGTGATTCATGTTCTTGTGACCATCCCATCTTCTCCAGCAAGGAGACTTAGCACTCCCTCCCTCTAGATAGCATTTGAATGTCTCTCATCTTTTTCTCATTCTCTTTTTAATAGCCCCTTTGTTAGAGGAAGAAGGGCAGGCGTCTCCTCAAAACTGTAGTTGTCTCCTCAGAGCTGTGTGCCTATGTGACCAGACACCGCACCCATGACTAGTCACCATACCCACATTCCTGAGTAGACATACACAATCACAGTCGATGTCAAGCGTCCCCATTTCACACTATTTCTCCATATCACAGCCATCCCTTGTTCACATGAACCTTATAGCAGACATACATGGCGTGGCATTACAGTCACAATTCAAATACCAAAATCATGGCAAAGCTGTGCCTTGCCAAGTTACTTCAAAAGCAGGCTCTCGAGCCTTTCAACAAGACAGTGAAGTCCGGAGTCCCCAAGGGAACTCTGTGCCAGCTCTGTCAGTGCAACGTGAGCTCTCTGACCAAGTACACCACCATACAGAAATGTAAGTGGGTTTAAACCTCAGGCTCATTTACAAACTAGAAAAATAATGCTACCTGACTGGACGCGATGGCTTAAACGCCCAGCAGGCCTGGCTGTGTAACCACGAGGCACCAGCAATTCCTTGCGCTTGCCCTTTGTAATACTTTTTAAAGAAAGACAGCAACCGCGGGGGTGGGGGGGGGATTTCCGCTGCCGGCTTTTTTGTCATGCCCACTCGCAGGGGCAGGAAGAAGCTCCTGAGCCCACCCCCCTGCGACAGCGTTACCGCAGGCCCCAAGGCAGCCCCAGCCCCCGGCCAGCGGCTGGGGGAAAGACAAAGCCCCGCGCAGAGCTGCCAGCGGCTGCCCGGGCACCCGGAGGCGGCGGGGGGGACGGCAGGGCGCTGCAGGCCGACCCCCCTCCCGGCCCCGCCGCCACAAGGGAGCACCGGGGCCGGCCCCGCCTCGCCTCCTCACTGAGGTAGCGCGGCGCGGCTCCGAGAAAAAAAAAGGGCAGCACCGTGAGCAGCCCGCTGACCACCCGCCACTGCCGGGGGAGACGAGAACCACTCGCAGCCGCACCAGTCCCGGGGCCGGGCCGTCCACCTCAGCCCGCCCGGCCGCCGCCACCAGGCGCTCGCTGCCGAACGCCGGCC
The DNA here is from genome assembly GCF_017639655.2 of Falco naumanni. Classification (NCBI taxonomy): domain Eukaryota; kingdom Metazoa; phylum Chordata; class Aves; order Falconiformes; family Falconidae; genus Falco; species Falco naumanni. The sequence goes on along the minus strand of NC_054057.1, from coordinate 14,862,688 downwards.
CGCCACGTCCCCCCCCAGCCGGCCGCTTCCCGACGGCCGCGCCCGGGCTTGCCCACCGGCCCCCAGGCGCCCTGCTCAACCAGTGCGCAGCCTCACGTCCCGGCCCGAAAGTCTTCCTGGGGTCCCGGCGAAGGCCCCGCACCACCACAGCCGCTCCAGGCGCCGCACTGGCCGGCAATGAACCACCTCCCGGGGCCGTATGCGTAGCCCATTGCGTACGTAGCCGGAAACCCCGCCCCTAGGCATCAAGCCGATTCTGCGCATGCGCTGCCTTTAGTTTGGGTGGAGCGATGCTGGCGTCTAGAGAAAAAATTGGGTACTGCAGCCTCCCGGTTGGTAGCCTGCTGCTGCTGCCACCTGGCGGCCAAAAATCGGTACCGCAGCCTTGGCGTCGCACATGCGCGGTGCGCCTCCCCACTCGGCGTTGCCCTCGGTATATGACGGCATCGCGATCCCATGACAGACAGTGAAGAAGATTGTCACCATGGCAAAAAACAGTGCTGCCCCTCTCGCTTTTAAGCTCAGCATCATGGTCCACCACGCCCGAGCTGCAAGAAGCTGGGGTAAAGCCCCTTCCTTCACTGGAGAGCACTTTAGTGTGCCTGCAGGTAGCTGTGAGCTGCTCTGGCAGGAGCTAGTAGCTAATTACAGTTGTATGCTGTCCTGGCTGCCTGTACACTGTCCCTGTCCTCCCTGCTGGGACTGCTCCACCAGCAGATGTGATGTGAACACCTCATCTGAGTGAGGTGTTGGGGATCCCCTATGTTATAAATGATAACAATTAAAACAATTTTATTTTGGGTTCAATCAATTTAGGTTGAGAAACAATAAGCAAAAACAGTGCTGGGTGCACAGAGAACTCAATTAGTTCCACAACACGCACCACCCTGAGTCCTAAAAGCAGCATCTTTTATGCCCAGAACTTGACCAATCTCTTCTCGCGGGTGTTCGTCCTGCTATTTCCCCTTTGAGTCGTCAAGGTATGCCTTCTCCTCCTATTGGCTCTCCTTTGGCGCACTTTTTCAAATCTCAGGGTCTTTGTCTCCTTTGGCAGGCTTTCCCTGGCATGCTTCCCTTATCTCCTTTGGCGTGCTTTTCCAAGCAGCGATTGCCTCAGGGGAAGGGGAAGTCATCACATTGTCTCAAAGGAGAACCACACGCGCCCACTCACCACAACTGCGATACAAGTCCCAGATACACACAGGCATAACAATTACACTTTTATCACACTACATTTTATTTTTGACATGAATCATGACTGCGTTTATCACACCTAGTAGCCAGAAGTGAGAAGGTACACTTCCTCTAACGAATTTTAGACACAACTACATCAGGATGCAGCCATGTGCTTTAGATCTGGAAAAGTAAGGGAGATAAATGAATCCTTAAAGACTTAAGAATTACAGCTCTCTTGGAGCTTACAAGAAATTACTTTAGAAGACATAGTTCAGCTCACCACAGCCAGGTGGGACACACCACAGGAAAGCACCTTTGGTACCTGGGAATGCATACGGGAGAGAGAATGGGGTTGGGGGCAGTGTTGGTGGGGATGGAACAGGAATCGGAAGATTCTTCTCTGACTTTAGCAATGGAGGTTTCACAGCTTGGTTGCGAGATGAAGTAGTCTCCCCTCGTTTCTTTGGGCAGGTTCTCTGCTTGAACCCCACCAGCAAACTCAGTCTGAAGCCCAAAGGAGACACCTGTAAGGTGGAGGCGATCTTCTCCCCAAAATGCCGCATCCAGCCATTCAGCGAAGAAGTGATGCTGGAGTGCCGTGGCCGGGTGCACTCCCTGTTCACAGTGCAGGGCTCCTGCCAGGGCATCCATGTGAGCTTGGACCGGGAACACCTCGGCTTTGGAGCGGTGGTGCAGCAGATCTACACGTCCCAGCACATCATCATGCAGAACATGGGCGACATAGGAGTCAAGTAATGCAGAAACCTGTCCTCTCTGAGGGCTGAGAGCTTGGGTGAGGCTTGCATGGAGCTGTAACTTAGCCAGCTTGCTCCTGTCTGCTTTTCCATCCCACTGTTGGAGAGTTGTGTAGCCAAGGCTGTGTAGTCAGGCCCTAGAAGTTAGCAAGGGATGCAACCAAAAGCTTGTTTACAGATGGGTGCAGCTGAGTCCTACCCAGCCTCTGAAGCCTTATTGCCAGGTGGCTCAGCATCATGCCTGAGATCCTGTGGGAAAGGAGGCTTAGAAACAGCACATGGCATTTGCAGCCTCCGATTGCTAATCCTTCCTCCCTGTCCTTGTGTTTTCTTTGGAAAGGTTTAAGTGGGATGTTGAGAGCTTCAAGCCAGATTTCTCCATCAGCCCCACAAAGGATTACATCTCCCCAGGAATGGATGTCCCCTTTGTTGTGACCTTCCACCCCTCTAAGCTGAGCCAGGCCACCCAGTACTAGGGCGTGCAGTGCTTCATCCAGGGCAGTGAGCCGCTGCAGCTTACGCTGGCAGGGTGCTGCATGGAGACCCCTGTGACCAAAGAGGTAACCGGAGCACAGAGGATGGGTCCCCCCCTTTACCCCACCATTTGCACCATGTTGCTCCCAAGGCAGGGACTGGAGGATGTTTATGTGCATAGCCTCTCTCCTGCCTGGGGTGTCCCAGAGAGCTGAGAAAACTGCTGGGCAGGATTCCTAAAGTTTCTGAGCCCTGTAATTGCCTTCCTCCCCTGTTAAAGGTGCTGCTTCTCCAGTGAGCACCTCAGCTGTCTTGGCTCTGCATTGCAGCACTCTTGCTGTGGGGACACCCTGCAGGGCTCTTCTGAGACCCTCCCCACAGAGCCACCCAGCTATACCCTCGATATTGCACCCGCAGCCACACTTTTCCTCCCTGTCAGGGCAGGGGAGGGTATTCAGCATTAGGAGCAGGTAAGGCAACTGCATCCAGCTCCTGGGGGGCCACAGGAGCGTGGAGGACTCCTGGCCCTCACAGGTGTTGCAGGAGCGTGCAGCTGGGAGGTGTTGGCTCTTGCTGCCAAAAGACAGCCCAGAGCTGCTTTTCAGCCTGCCCACAGAGATGGTGCGCAGCTGCAGCTCTTGTCCTTGCACAGGAGAGTTTCCTTCAGGACTCCCTGTTTTTCTTTCACACAGCATGCAAAAGACTTGTTCTCTCCCTTTTTTAAGGCCAAACAACTTGATTTACTTAAAAAGCTATCTCCCAAATGGAAATCATGTATATGCCAAGGAAAAGCTGCTCCCTGCGCTCCAGGTGCTGGTGCAGAGCTAGTCAGGCTGGGAGTGGGAAGGGTTCCTCGGTGTGACCAAGCAGCCTCTGTGCTCCTCTGTTGCAGGTACTGACTTTCTCATGCAATGTGCGTGAGCAGCACAGCCAGACTATCTTTCTGTCCAATCCAAGCAACGAGGCCTGGACTGTGCAACCTGTCATTGAGAGGGAACACTGGTTGTATTAAGGATTCAAGTTTGTCTTGTGTACATCGGTTTTAACTAATAGAGCAGACGCACCAACAATGCATCTGGAAATGAAATGCAGGAGAAAAGAAGAGGCAGCTGGTCCTAGTGGATGTAATTATTTGCTTTTTGGGAATTGAAGCTCTGCTGAAACTTTAGGGACTCAATTCAAATTCAGAACCCTTTTTCTTTTGCCTGTGGAGATACATGGAGCAGAAGAAATGAACTAAACCATAATGCTTTGTTTGGCTCTAGTGCATGTGATGTAAGAAGCATAAGTTTTTGGAGTAGGCCCAACACATGAAATCTTGGTTCCTGCTGAGATATTAAGGCCTGGCCTCTGTTGGTGCAAGATGCATTGATGTCAGAGGAGCTGTCTCTGTATCGAGAAGCCATCCCAGGCATCTGCAGTATAGTCTTGGGTTATGAGCATGGACAAATCGATACACTAATTTTTGACCCGCTATAGCAGAGCGGCTGCAGTGATGCTACCTAACTAGGGTCTTACTGGGAAACCAAGTGGAAGAGGTACATACATATGAAAGCCTCTGTTGAGCAGGTGTGTGGCAGGCATGGATATGGTCTCTGGTCTTTGTGTGAAGCCGATGGTTAAAAAAAAAGCAAAGCGTGAGTTAGGGGCTTCTCGTGTTTTGGTGGGACCCTTCACAGTTCTGCTGTGTTATATTTGAGGACTCTGCTTGAAGTGCAGAAGAGCAGTCTTTCTGTTTTGGGCTTTTTTGTGGAGTCCCTGGCTGTCTGTGTTATCACTAAGAGAACTTTTTGTTCTGTTTTGTTTTTTTGGTTAGTGCCTGAAACTGCTAAGAAGAATTGGAAAACACAAGCCTAGAAGCACAACGTACCACAGCAAGTGTAGAATGTAAAAAGCAGAACAAACCAAACCCACTGTTAAAACAAGCCATGACTGGAGAGCAATGGTGCCCATGCCCGAACTGGCAGTGCTGGAGAAGGCAGTCAAGAAGGAGGGGTTGATCCCAGAGCAGTATTTTCTACTTGGTGAAGCAGGCAGTGGGGATGTGAAGGATTCCTCTAAGCAGGGAAAGTGGTAGCGCAAGTGTTGTTAACGCTTATCGCAGGCTGTCTGAGGATAAGACAGCCTTCCTTGCTCTGCCGTTTTGTTTGGAATAGGATGTCTGGATGCCTTGCACCCCACCTTGCATGCATATATGTGAGCTGGATCTGGATCAAGCGAAGCTCTTCTGTCCTTAAAACTTATGAAAGGAAGCTTGCAGGTGTCAGCAGTGCTGCTGCTGAGGAGGTTGGGTTTTCCAGACCTGGGGAGCAGGTTATTCCCCTGCTTATACTGTCTTTGGTTGTGAAAGCTTGTGTACAGTAATGCCTTGCTATCCGTCGCTTCTGCTTCAGAGCTCTGCTGTCCGTCCCTACTCTGGTTACTATTGTCATTGTCCTGTTCTTCTTCATTATTCATCCTTAATTGACCTTGGTGAGCAGCAGGCATTGAAGGTGATGATGAAAATGTAATGGATTGGAAGAGGCAGCAGGACCACTGGCAGTGAAAGATTTGCCAGGTGTTCAGTCTCGTAGGTGAAGCAGCTGAGATCGTCCAGAATGGTAATCTGTTGGAAGATGGGTCAGATTCAGGGCATCGTGAAGTTTAATTTTGCGTTATAAAGGACTTTTTCCACTCTAAACTGCAAGCAAGCAAGCAGTTGTTTGTCGGTATTCCAAAAGCAGGTGGAATCTCCTTTACTACTTTTGTCATTTACCAGGTGTTGAATTGGCAGCTGACAACCCCAGTGATATTGCTTCTGTTTCTCAGTCTTCCATGTTGCGTGTGCTATCCTTCTGTATTTAGGTTGTGTGCATTTTTGAAGTGCCTGCACACATTCTGTCCTGCTGTTTCCTACAGAGAAAAACTGAGTTGCAAACAGCCACACTTTCAGGATCACGTCCTTGGCAGGTAATGGGATATGCCAGGTCTGAGTGTATGGGGAATTATTGCAGAATCAGAGTTTAGGGCTGGGGAGACAAAATGTTTGAGCAGCGATGAAGGGAAGGATGCAAAGCTTTCAATTACAAGCCTGTACATGCTGAGCGTGCATATATTGAAATGCACAGCTGCATTGCCGCGAGCTGCAGAGGTTATTCTATATAAAAGCCCTTGGTTAGTGGAGTAGTTATCTGTTGTTGAGGATCTCTGGAAACTAAATAGAAGAGGTGTTATGTTTGTGTCTGACATTTTTATTCCCTTGCTACAGCTAGGGCCACTCTGTGTCGTGTTCCTTTCTAGTCTTGACCTTTTTCTGGGGTTGGCCTACCTAGTTTTTTAGCTCCTTGACAACAAGGTAGTTCACGGTGAAAACTAGATGTCTTCATCTGAGGTCATGCGGCTGCCATGTGTAGGCTGTGTCTGCCTGAATCAGGGGATGGAGCACAATCCAGGCAGTAACACAGGGATCCGAGTGGATCATGAGAGTCCCAAATGCCTGGAGCTGCCAAGCGCCTGGGCATGTGAAGGTGTGGAGGGAGAAGGGGGACTTCTGGAGTCTGGGGCAATGAAAAATGTGCCCTTGGGCTCAGTGAGGGGGGCCATGGCAGGTGGGGTGAGGCTGTGCATGGAGAAGGGGATTTGTATAAATGCAGTTACCTGACCTGTAGTCGCCAGCTTCTAGTGGCACCATAAAATGCTGAGGGCTTGATCTGTACCTTAGGTGACTGTGAAGATCAGGGAAACCTGTTGCCTGATGTTTAAATGCTGGGGTAACCTTGCTCTGTAGGGGGACACAGGGAAGCTTTGGAGGCAATGCTGTGACAACAGGAGTGCTGTAAAGCAACAAGAGGCAGCAGTTTGTCGAATTACACCATCAGATGTGGCAGACCTTTGTGGCGAAGGGAATCGCTGCAGCACAGGGCAAGAGGGCCTGGAAATCTGTGTCCTGGGTGGCTTATTGGGGGGCGGGGGGGGACTGACATTTTTTCGAGGACTTGACATGCCTGCTTCCCAGTGAGCTTTGGAATACAGATCTCAAAGCTGGCTGTATTCAGATGGAGCTGTGCTTCAGAGCTGCGTTTCAAAACCTTGCGGAGAACGTACCCACGGGGGGGGACTGTAATTGCCATGTATTTTGACCATAATGATAGGGGGGAAAGAACAGGGGCAGCTGTAAGCAATAAATGAAATGTTATGTCTGATGAGTCTCAGGTCTGTTTTTCCCTGGGTGTTAGGTCTGCTGTGGAAGGCAGGGGGGAGGGAGTGGGAGCCTGGGTCTCCTCAGCTGTGTGGGTGCCCTGTTTTTTTGTTCCTGGCTCAGTGATGGGATGCTTGTTAGCAAGTGGGAATCGAGAAGGGAGACCTGGGCCAAGCTCTTTGCAAGCAGAGCTGTGCTGAGCTCTGTGCCTTTGCACCAAAAGATAATTTGCCTCCCAGTGCTGGAGAGCTGAGTAAATGCTCCCCATGGAAGGGAAACAGTTTCTTCAGTCTCCCTCCAACCTTTCCTTTTTTCTTAATGGAAGAGAGCAGATCCTAATGAGGGTGGGATCACTGGCACGAAAAGCGAGTTGTGTGGGATTTTTTTCAAGACTGATTACCTTTATGAAATCGGAGAAGGGGAAGGTTAGGGTGACTGAGCTTTGGATTTAGCTTCCCCTGTGGCTGTGACAAGCCCATGAGCAATTGCCCATCCTACCGTACAGGCCTGAGCAGCACAGCCCACTCTAGCACCTGTCAGTGAGTGTGCTGGATCAGGAGGGAGCTCCACTTCCCCAGGTTCCCCAGCTGGAAAAGAGATGGTGTCCCATCCTCGCCCTGCCTTGGAGCTGTGGCCCTGGGGAAAGGGGTGGTCTTGGTCTGTGTCTGGCCAGCAGGGTGGGATATTTACCTTGTGGCACAGAGGTACCTCGAAGGCAAGGCAAAATACTAAGTACTTTTTTTGGCAAATGTTAATTCTCATTCTGATTTCATGCTGTCTGAACTGTGTGGTCAAATCCTGACTGTTCTTCCCACCTGTCCATCACAAGACTCATGTTTTGATGGCTCTTGTCACAAATAGCATGGTCAAAATCTTGCTTATTTTCTCTTTGCCTTTTTTGCCCTTTGAGAAGTCTCCTTGACTTTGCAGCTGTCCTGACACTTCCCCCTATCATTACTGGGAAGCAACGTGGCAATTAGAGCTGGCCACCCCCGGCAGGAGTTGTGCACCGCTGACTTTTAAGGAGTTTGCAGTGCTGTACTTTGTGCTCATCTCCAAAGCTTTTCTGTTCTCCCTGTGCAATGGATTTTAATGTTATGCCAGTCCAAGTACAGTAATATCTGTATAGATGCGAGAACGTCGAGGTCACGGATTGGTTTCATGCAGCCTTAATTCTTTTAATCTTCTTTGGAAGGTGTATTGCCCTAAGTTTGCTCTCTTCTGCCTTCTTTCCTGTCAAAGGATAGCTGTCATCTTTACATCACCGGTGAGAGAGGTGGTTAAGGCACCTGTCGCTCAAATACTGACTAGATAACAGGTGTCTTTTTCTTGGAGCATTAGCCCCTAATAGTTGTAGTAGCAGAGGGTCTGCCGCCTCTGCAGGGGCGGGGAGGAGTTGTGCAGCTGCTGCAAGCCAAGTAGCTGTGGGAATCCAGCTGGTCAAAGATAGCAGGGCTTGATCTAATAAGGAAGGAAGATTTTTGTTGTCTAACTGCTCTTGCTGCAGATGCTTTCATTACCATTTCAGAAGTTTGCTGTAGGTACTAAAGAAGGGGGGTTTAGAAGCCAATGCCTTATCCTGTGGGCAGCCTTAATGCTGTTTCCTTGATAACTTGTAGGAAGTATTTTATTTCGGGGGTTGTGTAAGGTAGTATAAAGCAATCTCATGCAGCTGGAACCTAGAGGTAAAGCTGTTTATTTCAGGGTTTTGAAGATCCCTACTCCTGCAATAGCTCTCTTGCTGCTGCAGTGGTTGGCTTTATTTTGCTTTGGAACAACTGAACAAAAGTGTTCCTTTCATTTCCTTTCCCCCGAAGTAAGAGAATTCCTGGAAATCTGCTGATGGGGTTAAGGAATGGCTTCATCTTCCCTGCCCCCATCCCGAAATGTGCTGAGTGCAGCCCCCTGAAAGCTGGGGTTTGGAAAACTGAGTGCTGACCTGACCATGCTGAGAGGACTCCTGACAGCAGGGCTGGGCTGCAGGTACTAGAGGCAGATGCTGGATGTCTTAGTGGGCTGACTTTTTTTTTTTTTTTTTTTTTTTTTGAGGGTGCTGTACTCTTTGTATCACCTGCTAGTAAGCTGTTTTCTGTTGGCAGGGCTGATGGCCCATCAGTCTGCGTTCTCAGAGATGAGCCCGCAGGGAGTCCCTTGCTAGGTGCTTTGCTGCAGAGAGCTTTGTCATCTTGACAGTGTCTGGACTTTTTCCGGAAGATGCTTAAATCTGCCAATTGATGATATTTAACACTCTCTTCCACAAGAGCCTTTCAGCAGTGATACCTCTAAACTTTAGATTTCCCTTCAAAGAATTGTTTACCAAAAGCTTCTGTATTTCTGTCGCACTTTGCCAGATGCCACCATTGAATCTCTGCTTCTGTTGCTTTGGGCTTTTACATGTTGACTTTAATTAGGATACGTGCTTTTCTGGCCAGGGGCTGATGGGCAGCTCTCTGGTGACCAGATTCAGGAGAAAATCAGAGCATTTGCTGTACTGCTTCTTGTACTCGAAGGAAGAATCCGTTAGCCCAGGTATCTTTGGACATGTCTTTTGGAAGGGGGATACCAGGCCCCAAATTCCAGCAGTTTGTGCCGGCTTACTAATTGTTCTGTTTCTGTCCTGCTTCTGGCCCTGTAATTTGTGAAGACAAAGTGAGGCTGTGTGATGCACAGAGGTTCAGGGCAGGGTTATCTGTTCCTCCAGGACAAGATCTGCCGATTCAGCTCAGTATTTTAAGTGGGCATCACGTGCAAGATAGAGCTGAATGAATCCTCCTAGCAAGAGCTGTCAGCAAGGATGGATGAGCGGTTCGTTCACAGCCACCTAAACACAGAAGGAAATTATATTTGTATATTTAAAATTGTTTTCTTAACCAGTGTTTACAGTTTGGGGGTCTCAAGGGTTAAAATACCTCTGGCAGCTTGGGTCAATATATGGGGATTTAACAGTGCTCTAGATTAAGCAGGCAAATGAGTTAAACTGCATTTAGCTAATTGCCTGACTGTGAGTAGTTGAGCCAGCCCTGTGCTTGTCTGGTGTTCACATGGGAGCTTTGAGACTTTCTCAAGGGTGTGGTTGGTCTGCAAGTGCCCGCTTTCCTGACCAGAAGGTAGGAGGCACTTTGGAAGTAGCCCCTTTTGATGGAGACCACAGACTTCTGCTTTTCTGTCCTGGACTTCAGACAGTGGTTTTCATAGTGGTCCCATCTTTCAGCTCAGGTCTGCTTTTTGTCAGGAGGCTGCAGCTTTGTTTTGCCAAGGCTGAGTGAATGAAGACATCGTGTCCTGCAGATTTGTAGGAGAGATACCTCTCTAGCAAGGTACAGGACAACCTTAAAAATACAGAAAGCTAAACCTCCCACGAGTTGCTTCATGGGAGTGCAACATGGAGAGCTTTTTGTCTGGATTGCGTCCCTGCTGCTATTAGCTTCAGGATCCAGTGCTTCCAGCATTGCATCTTCTTCCCTGTCCTCAGCAGATCTTTGTTTCAGGGTTTGGCCCTGCTGTTTCGTGAGTTGTACCCTTCTAGGCTTGGTTATCAAGTGTCGGGGTAGACTCTTGTTCTTGCACGATGTTACTGCAGTGGCTGGGTGAGTCACATGTGGACGAGTCCCAAGTGCAGGCATGTGGAGGTGACAAGTCCTCGTTATTCTGCCCTGACTCCTGAAAGAAAGAAACCCCTTCAGTCTCATAAATTTGGGCAGAAAGGAGTGATGGAAAGCAGTTGCATACTTGTTAATTTTCAGGGATTGGTGCAAGAATGATCTTTTGCTCTGTTCCCTCAACTAAAATGTTCTGCAGCTGTATGAATAGGCACGCTGCAGCTCTGGTTTTGCCTTGCTTTTTTGCAGTGAATGCTTGTTGTATTTAATCTGCTGAGCTGTTATAAACAATCTTCCTGCAAGCAAGACACTTGTGAGTGGCTGAGCTAAGATTTCCAGGTTCCTAATCAGAGGAAAGGCTGTTCCAGCCAAACCTGAGTTGGGCTCCTGATTGCATCCTGATAGAAAATGTTTGTCATCCAGTGGAAAAAAACCCAGAGTTGCTGTTTTATCGAGTGTTAGGCATACATTAGCTGAGCAATTCTTTGAGCTTAGTACGTGTTATGGCTCTGCTTTTCTGAGCCCATGAGCTGGGTTTGCTTATGGCTGGCCCACCTGCTAGTTAAAGATCTAGTGGTTCCTTAAAACAGTGGCACTTACTGTTCTTTTAGTGACTCTATGTCCTTAGTTTTGAGAACCTTGGTAGTTCTTCCATCTTAATATTCAGCTTCTCTGACAGGTATGTAACCAGGGGCTTCTCTGCCCGCTGTTCCCCAGCAGCACCCCATGTACAGAGAAACGTGCTAGTGTTTATGGCATGGCCTTGGTGACTGGCTGCCTTGGCGCTGTTGGCTTGCAAGAGACCATGAAGAAGAGGTGGGTGTCTTATGACATGTGCAGGACAGAAGAAAATGGCTGCTAAAACGGGTTGCTTTTATTTCCATGGGATTATTGGTCTGTTGCCCATCTTTGGGCACTTGTGTGTGCAAGGCAGATAACCTCAATGTCTTTCTGCTGTACACTGGCTTTCCTTTTTGGTACGAAGCGGCTGGCGTTTTGGTCTCAGACAATAGTTCAACAGATGGCTGCTTAAAACCAAAAAACACCCCAAAAAAAGGAGACTTTTTCTTCTTTTCAAGGAGTCAAGGACTTTGAAGGTGCGTACAGCTGAGGTTAACTTCCAGAACAAGGGCTGCAGAATCACAACACACAGTATTGCTTGGAGCCTGCGCTGAAGCTGAGGGCAAACGCGTGTCTGGTGACTGTGAAGGCAGGTAAAGGCTTGTGTGATCCAGAGAACTGGAGAACCTCCATCCTGGAGATGGACACATCCCTGCACAATCTGTTCTAACTCTGAAATTGTTCATTTTGTGTGGAGGGGTTGGACCGAGAGGCATCCAGAGTCCTTTCCACCTGTATTTTTCTGTGGTTCTGCGCCTGATCCCACTGACCTGTGTGGTTTGCTTTGAGGAGTGAAAGAAAGAGAAAAAACCATTATAAAACATGTAGAAATGGAGCAATATTCCTGTGTGCTGCAAGCTCTGCCGGGGAGCAGATGCTAGCTGCCTTTTTTCTTCTGGATGAATTTATTTAACTGCAAAGAAAACTGCTGTTGCTGTGGCATTGCCAGATGGAGCTGTACATAGACTTGGGGCAAGTGGGAATGTTGAGGGGAGCATTTGATAAGGCAGGGAGTCCATGCTGGTAGCAGCACTTGCCCTGCCAGGGGACCGAGCAGGGCTTTGGGAGGGGGGTGCTGGGGAGTTCCTTGTATTGCTTCTCTGCACAAGCAGCTGTATCAGGCTTACCTGGATGATGACTGTAATGAGAGAAGGTTTCTTGTTGGGCATGCATCCCCAGGAGACCATCTAAAGTGTATGTAGTGACCTGGAACAACGTTGCTGCATATTTGGGATTCAGATGATACAGGGCAGCGTGAGGATTGCTAACATGGATGTTGCAGAATGGCTGTGTGATCACGGCCATGACTCCCTTAAAGATCTTTGTGAAACAAAGTTAGCGCAAGTTAGCTGAAGCAGGCCTTGCAGCTGTGCTGAGGCACGCTGATAAGGAAGCTGAGAAAAACACTGACCTTGTGCCTAATGTTGTAAATAACTTTGAGGAATTCGCGTAGACAAGAGAGAAAAAAATATATGTAGCTAGCTATCCGCAGAAACCGCATTTTTTGCCAAAAGGCAGGTGTCTGCTTCCCATCTGGGGCCATCTTTGTGCACGCTAGAAATAGTTCATGCACTTAGTGCAGTGTTCAGAGTTTTGAAAGATGGACAGCAGTGTCTGGTACACACCTGGGCTTCTTGACCTTCCTGAATTTTTTCAGCGGTTGATCTCCAAAAGCTTTTCTTCTCTCCTTTTCTCTTCTGGTATGCTTTCTGCCTCTTCTCCAGAGGCCTGTTTTCCCTTTCTGTTTCTTTGCTTTTCATTTTCCTGAAATGAAAGACCCTGCAAACCTTGATATTCCACAGTGTTATTAAAGAGGTAAAACCACGATCAACTGGAATCAGTTCTCATTTTAAACAAAGGGAGCTCATTTTACCTTCTTTCCTCTGAAAGGCTCATCAGCTGTTCCGGGTCGACCGAGGAGTCTGCTGTGCTCTCGGGGGTGGTTGGAGGCAAAGCGCCTGAACCAGAAAGGTTGAAGTTGACAGGTGGCAAGACACCTAGAGTAGTAAGCTACTGTTTTCCAAATTGCTACCTTAGCTCTTCAAATAAGATCCCTTTGGTTGCTTTGCATTATCCACATTTTACACAGTCGTAAGATAAGCTTCAGGAGCTCTGATGAATTGGGATGATGGGCTGCCCCTTGCGGGCTGGGGCACCACAAACTGGAGGGGCCTTGGAGGGTAGAACAGACCTCAGAGAAACGCGGGGAAAGGAGGGCAAGAAAAGCCTTGCCAGCTTCGTTCTGCTGGGGTTTCTTCTGCCTTCCTGGGACACAGTTCTGCCGTTATCCCTTGGGCAGCATTATCCCATTCTGGGACGTGAGCCTTTTATTTTTAAATCTGCCATTTTGTATTTGACTTCTTGTAAATATTTAGATTAAGCACATTCCCAATGTATCTGAGAAACAACCTTTCTGGTTTTTCTTCCCTATCGTTACAGGGTGGGAAAAGTCAAACAGACAAGGGATCTAATGACAGGAGGAGGCACAGCGGCTGCTTGGACCTATCAGAAACTACTGTCATACATGAGAAACGTGTCAGTGTTTGGTGGCCTGACATCCCTCTACTATTTCTGATTTCACCACCATACCTGCCCCTGCTTCTTTGTAGAGGATGAACAGAGAGGGTGCTGTGTGCAAGAAGTCTTTTTCCTGGGGCTCTGTGTTTGCTTCACCTGCACGGCTCCTTTGATCTTCCAAACACACTCCTGGAACACGAAAGCACGTGCAGCAAACTGTCTTCGTGGAAGTGGACAACATCTAAACCAAAATCCACCAGCAGCACAATAAGGAATAGGACCAGAGTCCCCAGATTTTGAAAACCTTCAGCCCCCTCCTCATACCTGTGCACCTGTCCATGGGTGCTGGCACCTCCTCAGCTGATGGAGGGGAGAGGCTGGCCACCTCCTCCCAAAGATGTCCCCGCAGTTTTCAATGAGGAACTCCACCAGCACATTCACCTGCAGACATCAAAGCCTTGGTCTCAGCCTACAAGTTTTCTCCCTTTGAGCCTCCCAGTTCTCCCTGCCATCCCCCTGGGGAGGGAGGGAGCAGCAGCTGTGTGGTGCGCAGCTGGCAGCCCTGCTTGAACCACAGCAGCCTATGAGTAAAATAGTTAGCTGGTTGATGGTGAGAGTGCTCATTCTTCATCCTCCATCAGGGTACAGGCATCTCACATTGGGACAAACAAAAGCCTCAGCAGTCCGGCTGCTGTTGGAGCTGCTGGAAAAGCTTTTTGGGTAAGCCGATGTATTTGTAGTGGCCAGCGTGGCAGTTTGCTTTATACCATTGCCCTGCGTGTGGGCGTCTAGAGAAACTGCCCGGCAGTCAGTGTGCAGGGATGACGGCCGCAGGGGACAGCAAGCTGCAGGTGATGGTCAGCGGTGGCACTGTGTCTGCCTGCGTGTTGTCCTGGCTCTGAGCTAATGGCGCTGCTCCCCCAGTGGAGCATCCATCGAGCCTGAGCTGTGTCTTAGCCAGAATCCAAGCAGGAGCTGAGAGGACAGTGACACCTCCATAGGTGCCATCCGGCCCCCACCTCCCTGTGTGGCTGTGCTGCAGTGTGAGTCCTAAAGCTCAGCCATGATGCCCACTGACAAGGAGTCTGGGCCAAGGGATGATCCCAAAGTCCTCCCCTAGGACGCACCACCAAACAATATCTGCCCAGTCCCCAATTATCACATGGCAGACGTAGTCAGAAGAGAGGAAAGATCATTTTATTGAGGACAGCAGCTGCGGGCTGGGGGGGGTGGCGGCTACCCAGGAGCCCCAGGGCTTCAGGCAGGAAAACAGCACCTGTGACAATAAGAGCCAGGAAGCACTGCTAAAGCCACAAAGCCAGGACGAGGCATGACTTGGTTGCCCTTGCTTTGGGGAACGCTTTACAAAGTGCCTTGCCTCAGCACTCCTGCCCAAAAGACTGGTTCTCTTCATTTACTCCAGCAGCCTCGGCAGACAATAAAAGCCTTACACAAGCAGCCTGCCACAGCAAGAAAGGATCTTCCTGACTTGCCGTTCAGTTCTCAAATGTTACGTTACTGCTTGTGGAACAGGGTTTAATAGGCTGTATTCCCAAGACCTCTGACTCCCCTTTACTGACCTGAGCCCCCGCATTCATGCTTTTCCCAAATGATATTCGTTCTAGTGTTTGGTCCACAGTTCCCCGTTCTAATATCTCATAGTGCCTTCCACCACTTCATACATTGACTTTTCAATTGCTTCGTCCGTCTCTGGCCAGCCCCCTCATGGGGAACACAGAAATGCAGATCAGGACTCCCCACTTGCTTTGCAGTTAACTGTGTCTCTCACACACATCACACTCTCTGGGCAGCCCTCAGCCACACAGGCAGCATGTTACAAGGTACCATGCACTTACATACAACTCTAGGAATGCTGACAGTTTGCGTTAGCACACAAAGAACGTGTTTCAATGAACAACTGCCAAAAACCAAGTTCTAATTTTTTCTGGCGCTAAGCAGCACGTTAAGTTTTCAGCTATTCGCCTAGAATTACTAGAATATTTTTTTTTTTTTTTACTCACGATTCATAACTCCAATTTTGAACATGTAACAGACAACACATAGACAAACAAGACACAGAGCGCTATGTCAGTTGTTATGTTCTAGGAATTCCCCAAATCTTAAGACACCCTAAATGAAGTTTTCAGCTTCCCAGAGCTTAAGACTATCAAGTACTCAAAACAAAGAATAAATATAAATCCTTTTTGTGTTGTGCAGTAGTCCTTACCCACCTGTGTGAGAAGTCGAGGCTCACAGACCAATTTTGTCTTTAAGCAGCAAAGGTATTTATTTCGTGCAATGTCGGGGAGCTAGCTGATTCACACCAGACAAACTAGCTCCCAAGTTTTCAATGAAATGTTAGGTATTTTATACAGTTT
>NC_054057.1:14821512-14846491 GCF_017639655.2 Falco naumanni | reverse complement strand
CCCCAAGTTGTTAAAGCATACTCTCATTAATCTATCAATTATTAACGGCATGCAATTTTAAAACCAGTGTCCCAAGGTACATATAGTCAGTGCAAGACCCTTGTGGAACCCTGGAGAGAAAACAAAAGGGCCCAGGATGCTACCTCTTCCTGAAAAACTTATGCCCTAATTACCAACCGAGCATGAGCACCTGGGGCCCAGATAGCAGCTCCTGGTGTCTCCAGCTCCTCTGCAATCCCTCCCACAACAAGCTCTACCGAGCGTGACCTTCCCTTCCGCTCCACATACAGTCTCACAGCCCACAGTAAACAACCACAGCCTCCTGGTAACAGACTCTGCTGGAACTGGTTCTAGACCAAACCCCCAGAAAAACAATCAGCCAAACAAAAAACTACCTGCAAAGCCTGCCACACTACATCATACAGCCTAACAGTTTCTTCTCTCAAGGTTAGGATCATTAGGAAGAGAGGCCTAATCCTGCAGCTGGGTTTTACTTTCCTGTCTCTTCTTTATCCATTTTCATATTTTAATACAAAGAACACCTCCCTACTTCTTGCACAGACCCATGTTGCAAAAGTTTTACAGGCTCTGGGCCTCTCAGTGACATGCTCTTGGACAAGTGAGACTCCTTACACCCTGGGTGAACATGCCTTTCCCAGCCCACTTTAAAAAAGCCCTGCTGCAACTTCTGCAGCAGTGCATGTCTTTGTCAAGGTTGTAACAGCATTTCCCTAAGGGTAATGCTGCAGAAAGAAGGCTGCTCTTGTGCTTGATCCGCGGGGGCTAAAAGGCTTGTATTTCTTGTTACAGTGTCTTCTCAGGCCGTGCCTGGGTGCCTACTCTTGCTAAGGATGACACCAACTGATCTGCAACTTCTGGCCGCAAGGGAAGAGCAAAGGCAATTTCCAGATCCTGACTTTACTGCTTGTCAGCTTCAAAACAGCCATGAGGACACTTGCCAGACTCTTGCTCTCCTGCTGTAAGGTTCATTTTATAAGCTCTGCACAGCATAGGCCTAAGGATTTCCTTCTGTAGAATTCTTGAACACAAAATAAATTTGAACCATCATTGAGTACTTTTTTTCTTTTTTTTTTCTTTAAGAGAAACAATGCTTTCACATGAAGCTGGTATTTTGCAGAAACCCACAGATCAAATTGTCAGATACCCTCCCAGCCATGGTGAATGAACTTTTTCAGCCATACGCTTGCATTCAGTTTGAACATGTTAGACTGGTCTCAGTGCAGCTGCTGACTGCTTTAACCAACTGACTGGTAGCGACCTGGGTGAATGACCTGAATCTCCGCAGTAGCACAATCCTAAGTGCACTTGTATCAGCTTAACATGCTTCTATATGCAAAGGCAACAGTATGTTTTGGGAAAGGCAGTATCAGCTGAAATACTGTAACCAATAACACATCCTGATTTTCTTTGACAAGGTGTGAACCACACAGAGGGGCTGATCTGGGATGGCTCTCCACTCTAATAACAGCTGTAAAATCCAGGGTTACAGATCTCTCTTCTAATAGGCCGTACCCTCTTCAGAAGCAGCTTAATGTGCATTGGAAAAAAAAGACTAGCTACCTGACCGAGAGCAACTGCCCTTATCCTACCAAAGAAAAAGTTACCATTGTTACTGGAGAGCAGTGGGGAGGTGACTGGGTGACCGCCCCCTGCAGCCCTGTCCCCTTGGGGTGGCCCCGCCCCCCACCCCCCCCCAACCCTCTGGGCAGCCGCGGCAGACAGGGGAAGCGCGACATGACTCAGGGCTTTTGTCCGCGCCCTGGGTGCTGCTGGAGCGCTCCCCCATCACTGGCGCAGTGCGGGGTGGCCACTGCCCAGGGGAGCGGCTGGGGAGGCCGGCAGGTTGGGCGGGTGCAGGAGGCCAGCAGGGTGAGCCCCTCCGCGCAGCCCCCGCCACCCCCGCTCGCTGCAGAGGGTCACCCTGGCGGCATGTGGGCCACACCACACCAATGAGAGAGGCCGAGACCATAGAGCGGAATTGGGCACTCGCTGGACACCCTGCCCGCTGAGCCCGTCTCTCTGCTGCCGCTGTCTTGTTGGAGGCAGCGGAACCCGCCCAGGCGCAATGGCAGGCCCACGCCCTCCTCCCGCTATAGCTGAGGCTATACCCCCAACCCCCGCCACCCCGCCCCACGTGGCCAGTGCCACCGGGTGCCCCGGGACCGGTTTTACCTCTCGTAGGCCTGCAGCGAAGCCTATGCTGGGCACGAGGCCGAGGGGCCCACTCTTCCCGCCAGCCATGTGTGCGTGTGGGAGCAGCGGTCAGGGTCGCTGGCTGCACAAGGCACGGGGCGCAGGTGGGGGGGATGCGACGGAAGGGGGGGCGGCCAGCGGCGTTGCCCTCCCTCGGTGGGGCTTGGGGGTCTGCCTGTGCGGCCCCCGTCTGGAGGGGCGGTGCAGGACAGCCCATTCCCCAGCTCTCAGGGAACTCTCCAGGAAGCCCCTCTGGGGTGCTGAGCAGGTGCTGGTGAGGAGGAAGCAGTTGATGGGAGCTGAGGGGTGGGGCACACACACCCACACCCACCACCCCCCCCATACCCACAAACACACCCTCCCACCCCCCCACACCCCGCTCCATCCCTAAACACCTTCATCCATTCCCACCCATCCGTCCCTAAACCCCTTCCCCCCCCGCCCCCTCCCCTGCCCCCATCCCTCTGTCCCTGGCATGGCCCAACTGCCCAACACCACCAGACCACTCTGGCCCAAACACCGTAAGGCAATGGCTCCCACCTGCCAATAGCAAGTCGAGGAACTTTTTTTTTTTCCTAAATAGAGAGAGTTTTACTTCGTACGCTGCCGACTACGCCGAATTATGTGTTGCTGACTGACTGGATACACAGCAAAGGTGAACTCCACATCAAATATATCAAATATATAAAATAATGAAATATATCAAAGGTAGTTTCTTGGAAAATAGCATGCAATATGATAAAAGGAACCAGTAGCAGTTACTGTGAGCGATATGATAAAAGAGCAATAGGAGCGAAGCATCCAATTGTTATTCCAAAGTGTTAACGTGACTAAGGAAAGGAGACATCACCAATTCCCACCCCAACAACACCCAGGCCCACCCATCGGCTGGGAGCCCTCTTGCAGCCAGTGCCAGGAGTCTCTCAGGAACTGGGAAATTCCCCTGGAGAAGGTGCAAGGAAGGAATCCTCTTGCTGCTTCCCACCGCGCATGGTAGCCATGTGAGGCACAGCGCAAATGTTCTGTTCCCTGCTTTCTGTGGTGAGCAAAATTGACCCTTCAGAGTTGCAATCATTAAGAGCCCCAAAAAATCATCTTGGGAAGGTGCAGCACGGCTCCCCTGGAGAAGGCGCCAAGAAGGAATTCTCTTGCTGCTTCTCAACCTGCCTTGGCAGCCATGTGAGGCACAGCACTAAAGTTCTGCTCCCTGCTCTATGGGGTGAAAAAATTGACACGGCACATTTGCAATAATACACAGACCCAAGAAGTCACCCTGAAAAGCAAAAGTGCAGCACTGCTCCACTGGAGAAGATGCCACGAAGAAATTCTTTTGCTGTTACTCACCCTCCCCTTGCAGCCATGTAAGGAACAGCACAAAAGTTCTGCTCCCTGCTTTCTGCTCTGAGAAAAAGAAAATTGATCTCTCATACTTGGAATCATTCACAGTCCAAAAGAAGCCACCTTGGGAACGTGCAGCACTGCTCCCCTGGAGAAGGTGCCAGGAAGGAATTCTCTTGCTGCTTTTCACCCTGCCCTGGTAGCCCTGTCAGGCACAGCACAAAAGTTCTGCTCCCTGCTTGCAGCGGTGAGAAAATTGACCTCTTTTCATTGTCAATAATGCACAGCCCAAAAAACTCACCTTGGGAAAGTGCAGCAGTGCTCCCTGGAGAAGGTGCCAGGAAGGAATTCTTTTGCTGTTTCTCTCCCTGCCCTTGCAACCATGTGGGGAGAAGCACAAAAGTTCTGCTTCCTGCTTTCTGTGGTGAAAACACTGACCCAAACCTTTTGCACTCATGCAGAGCTAAAAGAAAAAATAAGTCTTGGGAAAGTGCAGCACTGCTCCCCTGGAGAAGGTTCCAGGAAGGAATTCTCTTGCTGTTTCTCTCCCTGCCCTGGCAGCCATGTGAGGCACAGCAGAAAAGTGCTGCTCCCTGCTTTCTAAAGTCAGCAAAATTGACCGTTCATAGTTGCACTCATGTAGGGACAAGACTTTCTTACTCAAAAGCAAAACCCAAGAAGCCACATAGCCTTGGGAACTCCCTTGTCCTTCCGTGTGGCTGGTGACTTCCCATGGCTCTTCCACAAGGCAGGACAAATAACCACGAATTTGGAAGCCCACGTAAGTTCAAGTACACTTAGTCCTCTGACAGTCACTACTTATGGGCCAGCGGTCCTCTCACCCCTCCACAGAACTGCCTGTTAGTCCACTAGCAGTCATTCTCCATGGAGGGACCACAAGTCCTCCATACCTACCCGCCAGCTCACCAGAAATGAGTCAGACCACGCCAGAAGTGACACTGCCTGACCTGGAGGAGATATATTAGACCAGTAACGATGGTTTCAAGACAGAAAAAACACCACCATCCACCAGCACAGCAGAAAAACAACCAGAAGAAACTTCGTACACAAACCAAAGGCACCCATCCAAACCCTACAAAGGAAAAAAAAGCTGAAAAAGGCACTCTCCACAAAAAAAACCACCACACATATCACAAGATAAGATTAAAATGCCATAATCCCAGGAACGCAGGTCCAACAAACACAGTTTCTGTCCATAACAATAACACACTTTGACAGTAACTCGCCTGACCTCTGGCACACCATAACCTTGTTGCCCCCAAACCCCAGCACACTGTAGCCCTAAGGCAACACAAAATGGAGCACAAAGTCCCTGGAGATCTCTGCCAGGGCAAAAAAAAAACACAGAGCCACACGGGAGGGTGGGGTTGGAAGGGACCCGTGGAGGTCCTCTGGGCCAAGCCCTCTGCTCCAGCACGCTCACCTCGAGCAGGTTGCTGAGAACTGTGTGCCCTTGGCTGTTGCCTTTTTACAGGCGCGCGGTGACCTGGTTCAGGAACGGCACGGCGGCCAACCCCTGGCCGCGCGGTCCATCAGCTCACAGACACCAATGTGGTGGATGGCAAATGGCGTTTATTGCTGAACGACGTGACACTATATAGCCTAAGTTAACAATGTCACTTCCGTCTGCTTACATCATAAATTAAAAGCTGTTGACTATCTGGAGGGGGGCCCTGTGTTTCCGTACAGCGCGAGATCTTCCGGCCGCCAGGCCCTACCTAGCAACATTTCCCCCCCCTCTATGCTTAACTAAACAGGCTAAAATAGTAAAAGTATTTCTAAAAAAGAGTATAAAGATAAGGCACACTGAGCAATTGGCACTTGGGAAGCGACTGAGGGTAATGGAGTGTAGTTTGGGATACTTGGGAGAGCCAGGGAAAATCGAGGGAAATACTGATCAAGTACATTTTTAAAGCAGTTGTTGGTGTTCTACAAACATGATGTTGACCCTTTCTAGCCGGCTCTGGATCCCCCTGTGGGGGCTGTATCGCCGTTGTCTGGACTCCGCTGGTGCAGAGCTCTCAGATGCGGACAGGCCGCTTGTCGACTCGTCGTCTTCTCTTGACACCAGGGTATACTGGTTACAGGGGTGTCCGATGATCCGGTCCTGCAGATAAAAACTCACAGCTTTCATTAGTTTTATTGTGAACCATGGTGATGGCTTGGCAATAACTCTAGAGGTTACGCAAATAGCCTTTCTAGCTGCACGGGTGGTTGCCATAACTTCATGGGCCCGCAGGCCCTGGGCTTATGCTTGGGGGGTAATCATTGTTGGGTCTGTACCCATCAACCGCTGTAGGCTGGAGCCGTGTAGCGGATGATCCGCTCCGGTTACTCGGGCTAACTGCCTCGCACAGTTCTCTTCCCATTCTTGTTTAAACACAATCATCCCCGCCCCGTCAAAAATCAACCTACAGGTCTGTTTTATATCGAACGGGAGCAAATCATCTCCCCCAAAAACCCCATCTATGAGGGTGGAGACCATGGCCGAATTGAGTCCTTTGTCTGCTATTGCTTTAACAATCGCTTGTATATCCTTAGGGCTTAAGGGCGAATGAACCCTCTGTCCCCCGTCCGTCACTCGGACCGGGAATGCTAGTGTGTCTGTTGGGGCCCAATCGGCACATGCAATTTGTATTTTTCTCCAATCAGTGAGAGTAATTTCTGTCCCCTTCTGTTTTTCTTTTTCCGTGAGTGGTGATATTTTGGTCTTTGTATTTGCAAGCCAAGTCTCCCATGCAGCGTCTGAGTCGGAGTCAGAGTCCGACTGACTGCTCTCTTCCGGGTGCTGGTGGTATGTGGTCGGGCTTCGGCCCCTCCCCTTTCTTGTGTAATCGGGCGGTTCTTTCCCTTTTTGCCCGCCCTGCCTTCCGCTTGGGGAGGCGCCTGCCTTATAAGGACGGTTTTGGGGAGGGTCATTCTGATTAGCTTTCCGCCCCTCGCTCGTGATCTTTTCCCTTTTTTGGTCATGCCAATCACTCTTTTCCTTCCCATTCTCCTCCCCCTCCCCTCTGTGTGCGCCTGTTAACTCTAGCGCTCCCCCCCCCTGCTCCCGCCTTGCTGCTCGGCGCCATCTTGGGGCGCACAGGGCGGTGGTTCAATCCGTGTATTTCCGGCCTCGGCTTTCGCCTCAGCACCCCTGGCCTCTGCAGCCAGTTTGCCGCGAAAGGAGTTCGCCGAGGAGTCTGTGGGTGAGCTGAAGATGTTAGAGTCTTTCGGACGCTGAGTGGGCGCGTCACTTTTCTGTCAGCTTTGAGGGTGTCGACGGAACCCTCCTCAGCCGGGGGGCGTGAGGTTTGCGTAGCCGCCCCAATTCCCACCCGCGGGGTGGTTAACAGACAATCCCTGTCAGCTTTCCAGGTCTCCTGCTCGTGTCTAGCTTTTTGGAGAGCCTGGACGACTTTCCCCCACGCTTTCAGATTTTTCCCACTACCAGTAGACATCGTTTCATCGCATAAAGCGCGGGAACATTTGTCCCACACATCTGGGTGGAGTATATCCACCGGCTGGTCAATGACCCCCAGCTCCAAAAGTCTCGCAACTGCGAGAGTAAAATCTTTGGGCTTACAGTCAATACCCCACTGCTTATGCAGTTGTAATACGACCTTCGCAAGAGCTTCCATCCTCTTGGTTGGTCCGGGAGCGTCCTCCCCGCCGGGCTGGTCCTGCCGCTCCAGCCGCCGTTCACCCGACTCCAGGTGATTTTCCCGGGTTTCGGCACCACTTGTTGCCTTTTTACAGGCGCGCGGTGACCTGGTTCAGGAACGGCACGGCGGCCAACCCCTGGCCGCGCGGTCCATCAGCTCACAGACACCAATGTGGTGGATGGCAAATGGCGTTTATTGCTGAACGACGTGACACTATATAGCCTAGGTTAACAATGTCACTTCCATCTGCTTACATCATAAATTAAAAGCTGTTGGCTATCTGGAGGGGGGGCCCTGTGTTTCTGTACAGCGCGAGATCTTCCGGCCGCCAGGCCCTACCTAGCAACACTTGGCCATTGAAGATCTCCAAGGACAGAGACTGCACAACCTCCTTGGACAACCTCTGCCAGCATTTGACCGCCCCGGGGGGGGAAATTTGCCATTTCTATCTCTCCTTTCACTGTACCACATTCCCGAACATGACAAGCTCAGGCTTGAAAGCCAGTGCTGTGGCTGCCGTGAAATTCTGTCCCCCTATTTTTCATCCACTGGTAGCTAAAGGGGGACAAACAAGGATTTCGTTCAAAGGAGATCTTCTCTTTTCCTCTGTCCTTCTTCTCTACCAGTGATCTGGATTCTGAGTGCTGTGCCACTGTCCTAATGGCTGGGATAGGGATACTTCTTGTAGGACAGGGAGGAGGTGACAGTGGAGATCATCAGGCTGGGGAAGCTGAAGGAAAACGCAAGCAACTGGAGTTGCCTGGAGCAAGAGTGGCCAGCTTCCAAGCTAGGTCACCTCGTGTCCTCAGCTCCCATGCAGGAGCTGAACCACACACATGGACTGCAAAGCAGTGTGACCCATAGAAAAAAAGTTTGCTTGGCTCGGGATCGCCCAGGGGCATTTAACTGCAATTCCGCCCTTGTCAGCAGGAAGGAAACAGGCCCTGCAAGCACACACTGAGGCACGACACCTTCACCGGGGCTAAAGGGTACCTCAGGAGACGTACATGGGACCCCCCAGCACCTGGATTGCTGGCTGGAGGATGGGTAGGTCAAGGGACCCTGATGGGAGCCCTGCAGGCTCTCATACATTGGACCAACGGGCACCTTCCCTTGTCACCCAGTAGATCTCTGGAGAAGAGCTTCTTCCCAGGCCTCTCCCGTGGGCTTGCTCACCCCCGGAGCCCTTCCCAAGCACAGCCCCAGCAGGCGGATGCAACCGGCGTTGCAGGGAAGAACAAGCAGCAGGCACCACAGTCAGCACTGCGGGAAAGCTGGGACCCCAGACACCCACCCAGGCTCTCCAATCCCAGCCTGGCCCACAAGAGTGCCTTTATCTCCCTTTCCCAGAAGTGCTGAATTCCCCTTCCAGCATTAGCCACTGGACCCACGCTGCTTCTTGCTGCAGTGTACAACAGCCAGAAGAGAATTTGCTAGATGCCTCTGATTTCCTGCATTTTTCCTGAAACAGGTGCGTGTGTAACTCTCTGAATCGCTTCTATTTGAAGCAAGGCATTGCTTAGAGTCAACAGTGAAACGAGACACGGGCCATCAAAAGCTGACTACAGGTCCCTTCTTTGCCATGGTCATGGCCTACCCCACAAACTCGCCCCTGGCCGTGTCGGCCACCGGCTGGGTGAAGGTCATGGCTAACAGGGCAGGGGCTCCTGTTGGCGCTCATCCAGCCCTGATTGCCAAGGGTGAAGCCTTAGCACCCAGGTGGGATAAAGCCTTCCCAAGCAAGGGTGGTGCTCCAGGGGCACCACAATTCCTGCCGAAGCTCACCACACATTTCATTTACCTGTGGCGCCTGGCAGGACACGAGCGGCTCTTGACTGCTGCTAGTCCCCCCGTCTTTTGGTAAAAATGGAAGTTTTTCCTCCCGGTGGGCCTGCTCCAATTCCAGCGCCTTGGGGCCTGAGGCCTGGCACGGCCTGTGTGCCAGAGGCCTTCCGACCGCTAGGCCGGCCTCCACCAAGAGGAGTCTGCCTCTAGCCACAATGGCCATCTCTAGGAAAAACAGCTTCTTTTATCGACCAGGACCCTGTCAAAACCCCAGGTCAAAGCGCTGGCCGCAGGCGCAGGGAGGTGGCCCTTGCCCCCTGCCCTGTCCTGCTCGGGGCTCCCCCGGGCGGGGCAGGCCCGGCCATACTGGAGAGGGCCCCGGCCCCGCCCCCCCAGGCCCCGCCCACTTTCCGTTGGGCTCAGACTGTTGGTCACAGGGAGCCCACGGCCACCACAGGCAGCAGGGCAGAGCTGTGCTGGCACGCAGCAGCGCTGGCAGGAGGCAGCCTCTGGCCCAGGAGCGCTGCCACAGCACCAGCACCCCGCTTCCCAGCCTCCCCGTCGCCGGCTGGGCCCCCTCCTCGGTGCACGGCCAGGGCCCTCCTCTCCCGGGCAGGATGGGCCAGGCCTGCTGCTGCTGTGGCTCCAGGTGGGCTCCCCCCGGGCTCGGGGACACACGGGCACAGCTGGGCCACACAGCACTGGCGTTGCTCATGCCCACCGCGCTCTGCTCTGCAGGGAGGTTCTCAGCGACGCCGAGCCGGTGCTGAGCGCGGACGTGCGGCTGACCCGGGGCTGCAAGAGGAGCGAGAGGCGCCTTCTGCTCCTCCACGAGGAACTGGTGGTCGCCAAGTTGCGGTAAGACCCTCAGAGCCCAGGTCCTTGCCCCCAGCCCCGGCCCAGGGACACCCTGGCACCAGCCCCAGGCCCCGGCCCCTCGGTGCTGGAGGCACCCATGTCCGTCCCAAGGGCAGGTGGGGGACAGGGCTCTGCGCGTGGGGACCCAGCCCAAGGAGCCCTCCTCCAGCTCAGTGCCCGCCTCTGCTCTCTGCAGACATGGCACAGCCTGCGCCCACAGCTCCGCCTGGCACTGGACCAGCTGTGGGTGCTGAGCAGCGGGAAGGAGGCTGCGGGGCAGGATGGACAGGAGGAGGAGGAGGAAAGCACCGATGAGGACAGCACCTCTGTCATCCTCGCCTGGCCCACCGGCTCCTGCATCGCCACTTTTGGGTGAGTCGTGGTCGGGCAGCAGAGGTTCCCAGCCGTGCCCACACCATCCCATGAACACAGGCCTCTGCCTTGCGTGCAGAGCTGGGCAGGGAGCAGGCAGCTCAGTGGCAGGGAGGGAGGGACGGGGGATGTTTCCCCATCCTGCATCCCCTGGTCACCTTTTGGTCCCCAGAAGGGAAGGGCAAATGCAGCCGCTCAGGCAGGACAGAGAGACCCAGGGCTTGGACAGCGCCTCTGTCCTGCCCCACGGGGCAGGGCTGTGCAGGCACCCACCTTTGCCCAGGGCTGGGGGCAGCAGGGCCTGACGCTCTCTCCCCTCTCTTTCTGCAGATCCCAGGCACTGAAGGAGCTGTGGGTGGCCACGCTGCTGGGGTAAGCCAGGGGGATGCTCCAGGAAAAGCTGGACGGACGGGGGGAAACAGCCCCCAGCTGGGGAAGGTGCCACTGTGGCTGCGAGCAGCTCTCGGGCACAGCTGCCTGACAAGAGACAAGAGACGGCTTGGGGCTCACCCAGCTCTCTCCCTCTCCCTTCCCGGTGCACAGGACACCAGAAGGACGCAAGGGAGCCCGCGTCACCCATCTGACATCCATCAAGCTCCTGGAGAAGGAGCTGAGCCGCCGCCACGCCGCGAGTGTCTCTCTGCTCTGAGCCCTGTCCCCGAGCACTGCTCCTGCAGCCGAGCAGCAGAGCCATGGCTGCTCACCTTCTTCCCCTCCTTGTCTCCTGCCCAGTGGAGGACACTGCGTGCCAGGAGCCTGGAGACGCTGATGGAGGCACAGGCAGAGGTGAGAATGGCTGCCTTGCACCTGCCTCTGGCTGCGCCGCGATGCGCAGTGACTGGGGTGACCTTGTGCGGGAGGGACAGAGGGTCTGACGGTGCCACTCAAGGAGCAGAGAGTTTTGGGAAGCCAGCAGCACGCCAGCACGTTCTGACTGGTGACACTGGGAGGAACCCTGACACATGGGGAAGAGAGCCCGGGAGGGCAGAGGGTCCCAGCTCTGCCGCGCTCAGGCTGCTGGTGGCCCTTTCTGCTGCAGGGCTGCTCTGCAAGCACAGCCTGATTCTCGGTTCTTGCAGGCTCATCCCAAGCAAGGGCCTGCGACGGCCCCATCTGCAAACGCAGGGGGACTTTGCCCCGCACCAGGTGAGTTTGGCAAAGCAAGGCAACCTCCTGCAATGCTGTGCTCACTTGTCCCGAGTGTCACCATGCAGGTTGGGCAGCCCACAGAAGGATGTCACCTGGACGGACAAGGACAACCGCTGGGCCGCGGCTGCTGGACGTGCTTCTGCGGGGACACGGAGACTCTGCTGCAGCCCGCAGCTTGCAGGAGGGCAGGGTGAAGGCTGGCACAGGCTGACCCCGTGGCACGATGGCTCTCAAGAGCCTCTAAGTCAACACCTCCAAGCCACAGCCGCGGATCCAGCTGCTGCCTCCCTGCCCATCCTGCCGCACCACACAGCACCATGCTGCAGGCGGGGCAGCGCAGGGCAGGGCAGGCGCTGGGACCGCTGGCCTGGGGGTCTCCATTGGTGCTGTCTTACTCTGTTTTCCTTTGCAGCAGGAGGGAGCAGCAGCGGGAGCAGCACCAGCAGCAGGAGGATGGGGCTGCCCTGGCCCTTCGCCCTGCGGCGCACCCCGGCCGCTGCCCAGGCGCCAGGGCAGGCGGGCTCCAGCTGCCGCAGGGCGCTCTTTGGGCAGC
The DNA here is from genome assembly GCF_017639655.2 of Falco naumanni. Classification (NCBI taxonomy): domain Eukaryota; kingdom Metazoa; phylum Chordata; class Aves; order Falconiformes; family Falconidae; genus Falco; species Falco naumanni. The sequence continues at coordinate 14,834,554 of NC_054057.1, read as the reverse complement.
CCCTGGCAGCCCTCTGTGGGGAGGACAACACGCTGCCCCGGCCCATCCAGGTAAGCCAGCCTGGACAGACAGAGTCCCCAGCCCTCCCTCCGGCTGCTCTGGAGAGGGCCTGCGTGTCCCCAGCAGCTGCGGGGACAGGGCACTGGACTCTGCACCCCCAGAACCTGCTTCTGGTCCCAGACCCTTTGTGGCGCTTAGGCAACCACGTCTGGGGCAGAGCTCTGGTCCTTGCCACCGCTTGGTTCTTCAGCCAAGCAAGTGGCCTCCTGCCTCTCCTGCAGGAGCTGCTGGCTGTCCTGCGCCAGCGAGGACCAACGACGGAGGGGATATTCCGCAGAGCTGCCGGCGGCACAGAACTTCGGCAGCTACGCGAGGCCCTGGACCGCGGCAAGGACATTGACATGGGAAGTCAGCCTGCGCTGCTGCTGGCCTTCATCTTGAAGGTGAGCGCTTCTGACCTGCAGCTGGAGGAGCTCCTGGCTGGCCTGCAGCATTCAAAGGCTCACCTGCAGCCCTTGGCATTGCAGGACTTCCTGCGAAGCATCCCCACCAAGCTCCTCATCATCGACCTCTACGAGGACTGGATGGCAGCCATGGAGAGGCCAGCAAGCAGGCCAAGGTGGAGGAGCTGAAAGCGTAAGTGTGGGCAGCAGCCTGCCTGGTGAGCAGGGACCGGGAGAGTTCTGGGACCTGCCTGCAAAGGCACGGGCTCCTCAGAAAGCTGTCTTTTCGGGCAGCCGCAAAGCAGTGCAACACGGCCGCTGGCTCCCACCCGCCTGGGGCCAGCTGCGGGGACGGCTGTGGGCACCCTCTGCTTCATCAGCCTTGTCTTCCTCTTCCCTCAGGGTGGCCAACAAGTTGCCTGTGGCCAACCTCCTCCTCCTGAAGCGGCTGATGGCCCTCCTGCAGCACATTGGCCACAACGCAGACACCAGCAGAATGAGCTGCAGCAACCTGGCCATCTGCGTCGGGCCCAATCTGCTGAGCCCACCCAACGAGGACCTGCTCCCACTGCAGGCCATGCTGGCAGTGACCGAGAAGGTACGCCCTACCCAGCAGCCAGTGCTGCCTTCCCGGCCCATCGGAGCTTGGCTGTTGAGAGGTCCCTGGCTGCCTCCTCCCTTGGGCCAGTGCTGGTGGGCTGGGTGCCTGGAAGAGCAACCCCCAGCCGCAGCCACCTGCGCAGACGAAGGGTCAGCAGTGGGAAAGGCTGCTTGACACGTCTGCAGGCACCTGGCTTGAGACCAAGGCTTTGATGTCTGCAGGTGAACGTGCTGGTGGAGTTCCTCATTGAAAACTGCGGGGACATCTTTGGGGAGGAGGTGGCCGGCCTCTCCCCTCCATCAGCTGAGGAGGTGCCAGCACCCATGGACAGGCACACAGGTAGGAGGCGGGACTGAGGCTTGTCACAGACACTGGGGCTTGGGATGCCAGAAACCTCAACACTGAGGAGACAAGTGGTGTAGGGCTCGGCTGGGCTTTGCTTAGGTGTTCTTGACTTCCAAGAAGTCACGCTGCTGCACGTGCTTTTGCTTTCCAGAGCTGCGGTGCAAAGAGCAAAGTGGCCCTGCAGGCACAGCAGAGACCCAGCGTCCAGCAAAAGCCTTTCGGGACGCAGCCGCCTCTCTGCTGGACATTGACAGAGGAGCTGGGGGAGACACAGGGGCAGGGCCCAAAGCGGCAGAGGTACGGCAGCTCCACAGACACTGGGGCAACATGTCTCAAGTGGGACAGTAATTTCCCAGGAGGCCAAGCAGCCGCTGGGCCTCCTCCTGGCAGCCGCTCTCTTGTGCCTTTGGGGTTCCTCTTCTCCCCCCAAAGTGGTACGTGTTAAGGAAAACTGGAAAGGCTGTTTCTGGAATGCATTTCGTTAAGTATGATCTGCTTCATCAAACAAAACATACCTACAAAATACCCACAAAAGGACAGAAAGGAGTAGCTGCCACCTTGAGAGGGCTTTTGCTCAAATCCTACTCCGTCGCAGCTTCATCAAGTCTAGGCTGCGTTGGCTGGACTGTGCATAATGTGCACGATGCAAACCAGCATCTCCTCTGTAGAGCTCATACAGCAATTTGGCAGTCAGGCCCTCACTACCCCGGGCCGTCACTTGCCACCCGTTACCTCCCAAATTTCTGGTTTAGGCACCTCCAGATTTGCCTCCAGGCACCCCCGAGGGCACAGAAGAGTCCCTGGCACACCTGCCACAACGGACCAGCCTGCCCCAGGAAACCAGGTAGGAAGAGCTCCCCTTGCCTGACCTGAGAGCTCACTGCAGGGGCTTGGGGCTTTCCCCATCTCATCATGCTGTGGGATGGAAAGGTTTGCAGGCTCCCATCAGGAGAAGGAAAAGTCAAGGAAAAGGAAGAGAAAAGAAGCCTGGGCAGAGGAGAGGGACAGCCAAACACAAATAAAAAGGAGAAGAGAGGAAATGATTTCTCTGACCCAAACCTGAGAAAACGCAGGAAGCTGCAGCACGTCAGGAAGGCCAGGTGCATACCACGCGCTGCTGCCCATCTTTCCCAGCTCTGAACACGGCCCTAAGTCAGCCCAGCTGGCTGGCAAGGGACGGCGAGGGCTGGTGCTGAGCAGGGTTTGGGATGAGCCCCACGGCAGCTCCCCAGGGGCTCCCCGTCGAGCCCTGCTGCGCGGCACAGGGGCACTGTCAGCATCCCTGCGCACGCACAGCTCCCTAGGGACATCACCCCTGGGGAGAAGGCACTGGAGCCGGCCTCGAGTGGAAGGCCAGCAAGAGCTGTCCCTTCTGGGCCACGAGGAATTCCTCGGAAACAGCGTCCCCCAAAGAGAGGGGAACCAAATCCTGCCTCTTCCTGCCTCTGGGGGTTTATCAGAGCTTTCTGACTCTGTCGTTGCAGGTGCTGACTGATTTTCACCGGCTGAACAGCTGTGACTCCTGGGCCCCTGCAGCTGCTGTTGACAATAAAAGATTTATTTCCCTCTCCTGACTGTGTCTGCCATAGGGTCTTGTGGAGTGGGGAGCTCTTGTGCTGGGGTGGACCCTCAGGGAGGAGTTTGGGATCGTCCCTTGCCCCAGCACCCTTTCCAGCGGGCATCGGGGCTGAGTTGAGGGGGCTTTAGGAGGAAAAGCAAAGCCCAGAGCCACACGGGAGAGGGGGGTTGGAAAGGACCCGTGGAGGTCCTCTGGGCCAAGCCCTCTGCTCCAGCACGCTCACCTCGAGCAGGTCGCAGAGAACTGTGTGCCCTTGGCCTTTGAAGATCTCCAAGGACAGAGACTGCACAACCTCCTTGGACAACCTCTGCCAGCATTTGACTGCCCCGAGGGGGAAAATTTGCCATTTCTATCTCTCCTTTCACTGTACCACATTCCAGAACAGCCACGACATGACAAGCTCCCTACAGCTCTGGCAAAACCAAACTGGGTGGAAATCAGCCAACTGGTACTGCTGTATAAGCAGCACAGCCTTTAAACCCAAACCAAGGGTTTAATTCTAAAGGTCAGCTGTTGGAGCACCATGAGGCTCTGGTGGGACAGCTCTGGAAAGAGTTAAGCCTACGCATCTTCAAAAGTTCTGCTCACCTTGGAAGAGGCCACATATGCAGGGCTAGCGCTGCCCGTACCCTGGAAGGTTAATTTAACCCTAATTTCTAAATAGCAGTGCAGATACCATTTGAAGTCTGTCTCTGTCTCACTAGGAGCAAATGCTGACCCGCTGGCTAATTATTCAGCTGCTTTGGGGGTGCGGGGTGGGGTGGGGTGGGGGGGTCGTAATTTGCAGTAGATTTAAAAACCACCTGCTCCGACTTCAGTGAGAGCAGCTGGGGAGAACTGCAGCCAATGCTGACATGCTCTTCAAAGCCTTCACTGCCCGCAGCCTGCACGGTTTGCTCAGAGAGCAGCAGAATCACCTGTCAGCCAGAACAAGGAACAGAGTCACTAAAGCAGCATCCCCTCATCGGCACTGTTTTTAAGTTTATCTCCTCCGTGTTTTGCTGTCTCTCCATATGGCCGTTTTGTTAATAAAGGCAGTGTCGCCAAAAGCTTGAGGTAATAAACAATTAAATTAGTAAATGAAAAAAATTGTGTGCTAGAGGGGAGAAGCCAGTATGGGAATGGGAACTGCGTGTTCTGCCCTTGCTTACACCACACCTGACCAAGAGCCTTTATACATTGCCTGAAAAATCAGTTATCTGCAGTGAATCCCAGTGACAAGACAAATAGTTACGGCTTTTTTTCTTTTTTTAAAAAACGCACAAAACTCGGTCTCTTCTGCAAGGTCAGCTCCAGTTGAATGTGACAGCAGCGCATCCCTGGGAACGCCGAAGGGGATCTGCATTGAGCCACCAGGCACCCTCCTGAAGACGACGCAGCTGGCTGTACGACCGCTGCTGGAAACCAGGCAGCAGCGAGCTTCACCTGGAGCACAGGGCTCTGGATCAGGGAGGTCAGGGACCAGGCTGAAGGAGACAGGACCCCGCATTACGACTGTCATGAGAAGAGGAAATCCCAAGGAAGGTCTTCTGCCTCCTCCCTCGTTACAAGGCGCTGGGAAACCATTTGCGCCCTGTGGCAGCACATAACAGACCCAGCACGGGGGTTATGCACGCAGAGAAAAGCTGCCACTGACTAAGAAAACTTACACCCTAGCCCTATCTTTTCTTTCCTGATCACAGAGACGTGACATGCAGCTGCCTTCTGTGATGCCAAGAGATGTCAGCCTTAGCAGCCACACAAAAGATCCCTGAGAAGACAGCATGACAAAGAACAAGTAGGAAATGATCTAAGAACGATGCTTTTTCCTTTCTGCAGGGAGAGCAAACACTTCCATCAATCCATAACAAGCCTTTGGCACTTGTCAATATGGCAAAAATCAGACACTTTGGGAGGCAGGAAAAGAAGATGACAGCGGAGCAAGGAGGAGAAACAGCCACTTTTGTCAGCAGGTTACATCAGCCCCCCGCTAAGCTGCAACAGCTCCATCATGTTGACCCATTCCTCCAGTCTTTTTTTACCCAAGACAGACACAAATCCTCCCCTTGCTGGATCCAGAGGATTCCCTAACAGGCTGGGCTGCCTGGCAGCTGGGAAAGCAATCTGACAGGGAAAAGCACACCAGACAGACACAGGATTCGCTGGGTGAGCACAAGACGACACACTGGTCCCAAGGGTCGCAGATCTGCAGACACCCTGGCAAGCAGGGATAAGCCAACTGAGGATGCAGGTATGCAGTCCCTACACCCCTCTTCCAACCCAAAAAGCCCCATCTCAATGCACAGATTTGGCGGGGTTTTATTTATCTTCATTGGGTGGCAGAGATGCTCCCTGCTGCTCCCTGCAACTGAGAACAGAACAGACACAACTCACCCAGCAGAGAGGAGAGGGGTACAGGGAAGCTGGTGCCTGAGGGGTACTGCAAGTAATTCCTGAAGTCACTATCCCAAAGTGAAGTTCACCACAAATCATGCTGGCTTGCTCAGGGGATCTTGTCTCCCACAAGCGAGCAGCAAGCTTGCCTTAACAGGAAGAGCAATGTACGCTCGACGGTTAAGAGTACCATCGGGGTGGCAGCACGGCCACCTGCATTACAGCATTTTCCTTTTCTGTTTCAAACAAGACACCAGCCTTTCGTTTGCCCTGTTGCTGCCCCTTAAATTAACCTCCTTCAGTTTGTCAAGCTGCCCGTCAGTCTGCATAACATTCCCGATGCAACGCTCCTGTGAAAATTTCAGTCAATAACTGGCTCTTTCGAGTGGAGACCATGATCTCTGAGCCTCACAGCCACCGTTTGCAGATTGGCCAACAAATGGGAGACAGGGAAATGACGGCTCACCACCCTGCAGCAACCTCCAAGCAGGAATCAGAGCAGCGGCTTTGGCGCTTTAGAGGACACAAGGCTTGGGTTCAGGGACACGGGGGAATGAAGGATGCCCATGTCACCCATCAGCTGGGCTAAGGCACAGCCCAGCCTGCTCCGCTCTCAGATGGACACGTGCACGTCACCCTGACACCCGACTGCATCTCAGGCTTTATCTCCACAATTATTCAGTCCCCTCTGCTTCCTGTCAAGGAGCTGCCAGGCAGCGTAAGGCAGCCAAGGGCAAAACTTCAACTGGGGCAGCAAAAGAGCAGCAGAGCAGGCAGCTGCTGAGGGCCAGGGCGCAGCTCGGGCACATCCTGCCCACGCCCGCGCTGCTCCCATCAGGCAGCCTCAGCAGCACCGTGCCCGGAGTCTGTCTGAAGAGCCCTTGTTGAAGCGGCTGATGGAGCAGGTTCCCAGGACCTGCCTCCTGGCATGTATCCATGAGAGCAGCAGCTGCCCTGAAAAGCAGAGATGCTCACCATGGGGGAACTCAGCCCCGTGGAGTCAGCAGGGGGGAGCATCACACACACACAGAGTCACAGAGCGGCTGGGGCTGGCGAGACCTCTGGAGATCATCTGGTCCAAGCCACTGCTCAAGCAGAGCCCGTCTTTATTGCAGGGAAAGAAACCGTCCCTGAGCCGCCTCGTATTACTGCTCTAGTGATCGATCAGCCCCAGGATTGGCAGAGATGGCGGTGAAACACGACAGGCTTTATTGCCCGATCCCATGGGTTAGGGCCCTGAGGCAACGGAGGGGCAGATGTACCCTGCAAGCCCCCCGGCGACACCGCGAGCTGCCCGGGGAGGAGGGAAGGCATTGCACCGGGGCAGCAGGACCCGAACAGCTCTGCGGGTCACTGCCTGCGACAGGCATGCAAACCCATCATTTCAACACCAGTACCAGCCATCCCTGGTGGCTTGCTCTCGCCACAGATGGCAAGCGGGTTTTCATGGTGGATTCAAAGAAAGCTGCCCTGGGAATCCCTCCCCCACTTGGAGGTTACCTTTGTCCCCCAAACAGCTGGAAAAGCAGCAAGGAGGAAATTCGCCCCCCTCTTGCTTGGCCCAGGAGGCTGAGCCTGGCCTCTCGCACGCTGCCTGATGCTTTACCTGCAGACCCAGCCAAGCCCACAGAGCCAGGCCTGGGTGAACCAGCTCCACAAATCCCACCCACCTAGCGTGGAGCAGAACAAACCTCCCCTCAACCCTGTTTTTAAGCCCCTCACAGATCCCACCTCCAGTGAGCGGCACATCCCACCCAGCCTCCGCACGGGAGCCCTCCCTGGCTGCACCAGCCCTGCCCCCCCTGCCAGGGCAGTGACCCAACCTCCTCCTGCCACGCAGCTTGTCAGCTGCAGCCTCCATCAGTTCAATGGCCTTTCCCTGCGGCTGGCCTCCGGAGATGCTCTGCAACGTGATGGAGCCCACACACTCTGTAGCTACACAACCCTTACCGTTATATTTTTGTGCAACACCACAGCTGGTTGGGCCCCCAGCAGGTGTGAAACTCACCTCACCACAAGCAGGTTGAGGACAAACTTCACACCCCAGACTCTGTCACAAACAGCAGTCTGTCACAAAGCAAACGCAGACCTACTGGGGAAAGCGACGGGAAATCCATGACCTTCCAGGAGCAAAGGGCCACAGGGGCCTCTTGATCTCAGAGCTCCAAAGACACGACTCTCCATTAAATACCGTCCAAAAAACAGAGGGAAAACTTGTAAAGATGATCCAGACTCATTTCTGCACAAACGTCTATGCAAGCTGTCTATTTTACTGAGGGGTGCCCCAGCTAAAACTGCCCCCAGAGCCAGGCTCCTCTTGCTGCGTTGGGACGGAATATCTTGCTTTCTCTCCGAGACAGCAATATGGAAACGTTGCATGAAAAAATCAGGCCACAGGCTGCTACAGACCAGTCAATTTTCATTGGGAAATAGCCCCACAGATACTTACCATCTCTACACAGAAGGATGCAGGGATGACAGCCTGATTGGAGAGGTGGAGAGTTTTGGACGCATCTTGTAGAACTTCAATACTGCCGGAATTGATCTCACTCAGATACACGTAGACAACCCGTCCTTCTCCAACGCTCACTAAACAGATATTCTGCTCCAGGAAGCAGGTAGAAAAGAAAAAGGAAAAGCAGGGGAAGTTAAAAAATATGTGACAGCTCTAAGTGTCCTCCTCGACTGGGCGATAAGTACGGCTGTTGGAAGTTTTCAGTGTTGCAAGGCTGAAACAGAAGGCCTGGGGCAAGTGCAGGCTCGGGAGTGATCCCATCCGAAAGCCTCAAGCTCCCGTTCTCAGGGGACTGAGAAACCCTGGGTCCCACGCTTTCCTTTCCAGACCTCCTCCACAGTTAGCTCTCCTTTCTCTGCCTTGTGCCTGCTCCCGCTCCTTCTGCCGCTCAGCCTTGCCCCAAACCTCCCTGACCGCTGCTGCTGCACAGCGACACTTGGACAGTTACTTCTTTGACATTCCCAAAAATGCACCTCTGAAAACCAGCACAAGCCAGAAGCGAAGCAGGCTCTTCAGAGCAGAGATCGTGCAAGTTATGGCCTCTGATGTGTGCTTATGTGTATTCCTGGTATGACATGAATAACAGGCATTAATTATTCATTACATCATTCAAGCGGTATTTTTTCTCTTGACAGTCAGACCCAAAAGCTTTCTCCTTGCAGAACTGGCACAGACTACTGGAGGAGGAACACAGATCCCTTTGCTAAACCACCTTCCCACATCATTAAAAACAATGAGAATTTGTCCAGTCTTGCTGTGGATTTCACTGGTTCCAAACACCTCAACACTTCAACAGGATCTGAATGCATAAAACTCCCAACGCTGACCAGACATCGTATGATTCACCGGAGAGTACAATTTAACCAAAAAAAGAAACCAGCCTCCACTGTGTAAAACCTTTAACGATGTCTGGCTCAAGGAAGTGGTATTGACAGCTGTCAGAATCACCAGCCCAACTCAGCCAGAAGCAGCAGCATCCAGAAATGCTCATCCCTTGACAGGGCACTGCTGCGTGCAACTAAGAGCCAAAAACCTCACCTACCAAGGCTGGGGCCTCCAAAATAAGGAACTGAAGCCATGCACGATGATGCATGTCTGGGCGATGCTGCCCAAAGCTCCCAGGAAGGAGGAGCTGCAGGGAAGAGCTGCGCCTCGCCAGCCAGCTCAGCTTCCTGGTGACAACGGGACAGCAGCAGCAAAGGCAGGGCAGAGCCCTTTGGAGATGAGCGGAACAAGAGCTGCCTTCTGTCAGCCTGTGTACTAACACCACGCATCCTCACCACCAAGGAGAGGGCTTCAAAAACCCCAACCCCTTCATCTACAGGGTTCTAAAAGGGACAAGGAAAATGCCATTCAACAGCCTTACAGGCAACATGGCACAGGGAAAGCAGCAAGAAGCGATGGCAGCTCTGCCATCAGCAATATTGCCACAGCTACAGACACAGCCGCCCCCCCCAGCACCGCTGGCTTTGTCAATAGGTAGGTCATGTCACATTTGATCACTTAGGAACGAAGAGCATCTGACCCTGGCGGACAGCTGTGCTCGAGTGCCCGCTTGTTCTGACAGCAGCCAGCTGCCAAACCCCCTGCCCGCGGCACACGAGGCTGCCTTGCCACCAGTAACGCCAGCACTGGGATTTACCAGCTCCTTCATGCAGATGCCACACGCCAAACTGGAGCGGGCACGTGGTCACCTGCAAACAAAATACCTGACAACAGAGCTGTGGAGGGACTCTGCACATCCTGGATGAAAGATCTGTACCACGTTCCGCCTGAAACGGTGGTAAAGACCAGGCATCAACATTGGGCACCGCAGCCTAAGGCAAGAACGGGCTTTGAAGTTCTATTGGAACACGCAGCCATTCCCAAGGTCAGACTTGCAGCCGTACGGGTAGGATCTGCCACCAGTGCAGGACACGTAACAAGACAGCCAGCTCTTCTGCCAGCCCAGAAAGCTTTGGGTGCGTCAGCTACCAGGGAACTACTGGAACTGCACTGCAACCAGAAGACAGACCTATAGAAAATGCAACACATCTAGTCCTTTCTTTAGGGACAGCTACGCTTCTCCAGCTGAAATGCTCACCCTTTGGGCAAAACATTGACACGGTCACGTCCAAATAGAAAAGATTAAGGTAAGGTCAACTTTCAATTTATAAATTGTTAGCCCAAGGGTAAAAGCTTTTCAAGGTACCTGTAGTTCAAAATCCAGCTGACATTTAAACAACTGGTTATTCCAGTGGGGAGAAACCCTCCCCTTTCAGGGAAGCATGCCTTCTGTTTGCAAGCAACTGTTTTGTCAAACCTGAGACTTCCCTGCAAAGCCTGCATTGCCTGGCCTTGCTGTTGACTGGTTTACATGCACATCCCCAGCAGCCTGGGGTGAGATGATCAGTGGCATCCAGGGGATTTGGTATCATCGTTTCAATTCGGTTTATAAAAAGTTTATATCCCTGCAATTGCTTTCAAAATGTCAGCCTTCCTTTCTGTTACAGAAAGCTTCGGGTTCTCGGGAATCCTCTGATAGCCCCTTCCGCGCTCAGAGAGAGGACAAGACATTTTAAAACGGCTGCTTCAAAAGTTAGTATCCTTTTAAATTAAAGTTTAATTAACTATATTTGTTCTCGATTTCAGCCAGTGGAAGCCAGGACACCACATACAACATTCTCTTGCCTACACTTTGTTGTTGCTGCTGTATATGCCTGAATGCAAATGTCTTGTAGGAGCCTTTAGTCCAGGAATGCTTTGCCTCACCCCTTTTCAAGCTTGGTAGGGAAAAAAAAAAAAAAAAAAAAAAAAAAACCCTGTGCTCCAGATGCAAGCAGTGTGGAGTCTCATGCGTCTTTGGCTGGGGCTTTTGGCAAAGAGATACGATGGATATTTCTCAGGCGGGATGGACCTGACTTTCACAAAAGCTTAAATCCAGCTTTACAGAAATCATCATTTCAGCACGGTCTCCTACACCGCTCTTGCTTTAGTGGTATTCAGCGATGTCCCCGTGCGCTCCTGAACAAGAGTCCTAATGAAGCAGCAGTTGCTGCTCATCTCGTAACGCAGGAGAGCAAGAGACCCAGGAATTGCTCTGGGTTTCAGACTGGGCTTGTTATCCCGCCTCACACGTCCATAATTAAACACCATCTCAGACACTCAGATTTCCTCCTAAGAGGACACCACCCTTCTCTAGGCATTAGCTGCTACTTATGCCATGAACCCCTTCTTTCCTTGTCCGCACCAGCCACATATTATGACGTTCTCCTTCTCCCTGGCAGAACCCCTGTAACACTTTATGCCCACCAAGATGAGTCACACAAAGGCACGCATCTCGCCTAGCACTCACCAGCGGGGATCTTTCATTCCCAAACACTGAGACACTAGCCATAGTGTCCTGCCTTCCTATCGCCTGGGCTTCCAGCATAAACGGCATCTCCACCGAGCTGTGAGGCTGGATAATCCCACATGGCACAGGGCTGGAGTACCACACAGCAGCATCTTCCTTGTGCTCCTATAAGGGACAGAATCAAAGACAACTTCAGAGTGACCTCTGAGGAAACTTCAAGCTCCTTAACATCTACCACAACGGCAATTCACCCACCTTTTTAAAAATCCCTAGGAGAAAGCAGAAAGGCGCAACGCAAGGTGCAAGATTTATATGGGCCTAATTAGCATCCTCGCAGGGTCCAAAAGCTGCTGCACTCACAAACACCCACTCCGGTGCTGGTGGCCTCCTTGCAGCAGCTTTTCACAACCCTCAAAGTTCTCCTGCATGAAAGCACCCCAAAGACTAGAACCGAAACTGCTTCCTGAAGAGTTCAAACCGCTTCTGAAGTTCATATTCAGGTAGCTTCCCGTTCTCTCCAAAACTTTAGGTTTGAATAAAAACAGCAAGGTCTTATCCAAACCCCGCTTTTTTTCCTAATAAACCCCTCGATAACGACGTTTGAGGGCAGGAGGCGAACACGACGCCAAACCTGAGAAAGGACTCCACAGCAGCCTGGAAGATCGCTATCGTTCACAAGGGTCAGCATCCACTCGTAAGGGAACTTCAGACAGCACCGTCCAAATCTCAGAACAGGGCTGAGCACGTGCAGCAGGAGGAACGATACATCCTGGGTGAAGAGATGACCAAAGGGAATTAGAGACACTGAGAGAATGTAGAAGTTGTTTACTCCCCAAACAGCATGAAACAGACACAACGCATTTGTCTCTGCCAGATAGACATTTCCTACCTCTACGGCAATCGATCACCTCTAACTTCTTCTTACTCATCAGCCTCTTGTAAAGGAGGGGCAGCCCCAGACTGCCGTGGCAGAGGCTGCCCAGTGCCCTGCCCCAGTGCTCTCTCATCAAGCTCTGCCCCTCCTTTGCCCCAGGAGGCCGGCAAGGACCCTCCCACAGTCCCAGCAAGGCACGAGCTCTGCGGGAGCCTTCCCGCTGAGGACCAGCGCTCCACAAAGCTCAAGGAAAACAAGACTCCAGCATCTCAGTAAAAGCAACTCCCTCCTCTCCCGTACCGCTCTCGCCCTGCCTGAAACCTCAGCCGCTTGCCCCCGCGATGGAGGGCACCAGCACCGCCTGCCTCTCGCAGTGGGTGACCAGCCTCTCCCAGCTCCTGCAGCTGCCTGGGTCCTCCACCCACCAGCCCACACGCTGACTCTTCCCATTCCCACTCGTTTTACAAAATTGCAGCCCAGGCACCCAGTGGGTGACTCTGCCGGGGAGAGGGAACAGCACCAGCGAACTGCGTCCCTCTTGTCATTAAACTGGCACCCGCTGCGGCACAACGGCATTGAACGTGGCTGCAGCTTTTGGCTTAAGTCTGGGAACGTTCATGCTCAAGAGAACCAGAGAAACCTGAGCTCACCTGCCACACCAAGGACTAGTTTCCCCTCACCACTCCTGCCGTAAGACCCTTTCCCATTTGCACACGCCTGCACTAACTGAGCCAGACCCCAGCTTTCAGCAGGCTGCTCGCCGCCTTCCAAACAAATGCTGCATTTTGGGCCAACCCAGCACAAGCCCACCGCTTGCAGGGAGAAGCAGGGGCAGTCCTTTGGAGATTCATTACTCCTCAAGTCCCAGACAACAGGCCAATAATGAATATAATCACTGTTCCCTTAAAAATAAAATAAAATTAAAAAAAAGAGAGAGGCATGGCCCTGAGCACTGAGCAGAGGTGCCTCTCAACATGG
>NC_054057.1:14708713-14821312 GCF_017639655.2 Falco naumanni | reverse complement strand
GGGGGACGTGGCGGGGGTGGACTGAGTGCCAGCTACTGAGTCAACCCGCGCCGTAGGCAGCTCTGGCTTGTGGTGCCAGCTACTGGTGTGCGTCCCAGTGCAGCCAGTGGAGTGAGGGGGGGTCCGAGTGCAGCTACTGGAGCCAGTGGGGATCTCAGCCATCAGGCACTAGGGGTGGGATTGGTGTGCGTCCTGAGAAACCACAGGGTATTTGCACTACAGTAGCATGTGCAGTAAAGAAAACTCGTCTTGCAGTTTGATCCAACACTGCATCTGCAAACAAAACGAGGCGGAGGCATGAGGAACATGGATGGAAACCTCACCTGCCACACCAAAGTTACGCCACGGAAACTCTTCCCTTTTTTGTCACCTTCCTCGGGTTTTGGTACATCTTTTGCTGAGTCTGAAGCAAAGGCCCATTGCCTCTTCCTGTTTCTAACGGCTAACGTCTGGCTTTCACAGGCTGCTTTGTTGTGCGGCACCGCTTACACCCTAGAGTTGCCTTCATGAATGCATCCTTGTAGTAGGAAAGGAAAATTGCCTGCCATGCCAGTCATACCACTGTACTACCCGCAGGGCAACAGACCGCCCTGCTTGTAAGAGGATTTAATACAGTAAATAATCCTCAAGTATCTGGGTGTTTTAACAGTTTAATCACGTGCTTGCAGTCTGACTGCTGACACAATCTAACAAGAAAAAATATTAAGGGGGCTAAATCTGTGTTTCAAAAAAAAAGTGGGGTTTCTCTTTCCTTTCCTGAGAAAACTTGCTCCCTCTACGTTTCTGCCCTGTCATTTCATCTAGCAGCTTCGAAGAAGGGTTTCCCGGCCAGCTATTTGGATGTCATGGTGAGCTCTGAGATGTTTGAGTTTGTTCCTTTCAAGCCGCCAGAACTTGGAGTCCTGTGGCTGCAACAGCATCTCTGCTGCTGTACAAAACCAGGGCCCTGGCCAGGTCCTCACGATAACGCACTTGATGGGCAAGGTGAACACGTTATTTTACACAGCTTCAGAAATCTCACTGCATTGTTGCCTGCGAAAAGCCACTTTCCTTTTGGCATTTGAGACACCTTTGAACACTGACCATAGAGCCCTGTGGCAACCTCTAGGCCTGGGGGAAACCTGCATTAGGGAGGAAATGCCTTAAGAGGAAACTCCCCTTAAGCTTTGAGTGTTGTTCTGTAGAAGGAAGAGAGTTGCCTTATTGCCCCAGGATGGGGTAGGGGAGCCCGGAGGCAGCGGTGCCTGAGCCTGGGACAGGGTTCTCCAGCCTGGAGGTCAAAGCTGTTGGTGGGACTCTTCCCTCCAGCCTCCTGCCTGGTCCCTGCAGGGGGCAGGGGGCCCGTGCTGGGGCAGCAAACACTGCTGTAAAGCCTAAAGATGTCCCCAGGAGCTGCTCCCAGCTCTGCCTGGGAGCTGCTGCTGTCAGATTCACCCACTAGCAAGCAGTTCCTGGTGCAGGAGTGATAACTGCGTGGAGGAGAACAAGTCTGGGTGTCTAATACCAAGGTCTCCAACATCAGCTGAGCCGCGTTTATTTTAATGGTTTGGGGTATTTTTTTCTCCCCAGGAGTTTCCATAGTACCCCAAAGCCATTTTCTGTCAGAAAAGGTGCAGGCTTGTGCACGAGGCAGCCGTTTCTCTGTGTTGTAACTGGGAACAAAGGCAGCTTTTCTTCTCATTCCAGCTCGAAAGGGAGCACAGACCGTCAGCCCCAGGGAGGCAGCCCTGCTCCCTCATCCTGGCTGTGGGTGTGAGCCCTTGCACGCTCCACCTCTGGAGGAAAGGCACTGAAGAAGAGCAGCCTGGGAGGGACCTCCCAGAGCCGTCTGGGGAGAGGGCTGGTCACCCCGCGGCCCACGGCGACTGCCGGGAGCAGCTCGGCGTGGCCAGTGGCCTCTGAGCACGGGCCTGCGGGCCTTCCCGGCATTGCTGTAGGCGGGCACCGGAGTGTCCCCAGGCCTGGGCGCCCTGTGTGGGAGCCTTTTGGGGTCTGCAGCGGGTCTGCTGACAAGTTAGTTGACTTCAAAGACTTAACCTTGTACCTTTAAGACAGCCATAAATTGTCAGGTATGTAAACATGTTGGAAGAATCGGAACTTAGAACTGCAGGATACGGGCACCTACAGCAACAGCAAACAGAAAGCAAAAGGAAGGTCAGAAAAACCTATCAGGGTCTAACACCTGTACTGTCTAAGATATATAAATAGTTTGTGTAAACAATAAAGGCCATTTTGTCTGATCCCAGCCATGCAGACATAGTGTTTCTTTTCAGTGTGCCTTGACTTGCATCACCACAATTCTCTATCTTCTGTTCACAACGGAATCATAAGAAACATGTCTTTAACATCTATTGTTGCCATGTTTGGATGGGCTTTTTCCTGGATTACTGTTATCAACTCGGCCAGTTTAGGGACTGTGGCAGTTAAAGTTTCGGTGTTAGCATTCAATCTCCAAAAATCTTCTGTGAGCTGCCACTTCCCATTAGGTTTTCTTACGGGCCACTCTGGAGAATTAAAAGGGTAATGGGTATTTATCACCACTCCCTGTTCTCGCAATTCCTGCATGTCTGGTTTAATGCCCTCCTTTGTTCCCAGGGGAAGGGCGTATTGTTTGACATTAGTTACTCTGCTGAATGGCAGTGGGGGTGCCGTTTGAAGCAATCTGACATGCAGTGGCGGTGTTCCAAAGGTCCACAACAATCCTTCAAAGTCCTCCCACTGCTTTCCCCTGAGGGCATCCATTCCTAACAAATTTGTTGGAATGTCTCCAATGACCATTATGGTAGTGATCGTACCTCCCTCTCCTGGAAGAGTCAACCTTACCGGGGCAGCTTTCATAACCTCTGTCGACCCTAAGGCATTCAGAACAAAAAACGGCACTTCAAGGAAAAAAACCACATCTTTCAGCATCTTCCTCTGTCAGAGCAGAGACCTGTGCACCGGTATCAATTAGAAAAGTCACTGGTGCACGCTTAGGGCCAGCTGTAGTTGTGATTAGTAAATCTCCTCCTTTAGTTTTCGTGAGCTGTCAGATATAAATCCATCCTCCATTCCCCCGCCCACTACCAGGGAATGGAGGTTCTAGTTTCCCTGCTTATGGGAATCAGCTTCCTCAGCGGGGGGGAGCTGAGGGTGTATCAGGTGATATTTCTTTCCTACACTGTATATGAGAGGGTTGTTTTGGATTATACCACTTCAACACTACCTAGCTCAATTTATCAAAGGGTAAGCTGTCCTTTATATCCCTGGGGACTCCCTTTTTAATTCCCAAAAGCCACCACTGCTGTTGCGTCATGGACTGTCCTCCCTTTCCTGTTTTATGGTGCGGATGTTCCTTTCTCAGGACATCCGTGGCGGCTACAGTTTTACCAGTGGGGAGGGGCAAATCCTCAAGTTCTATTTGAAGGATTCCCCTCAACTTTTCCTCCAAGATTTTTACAGGACCGTATTTTCTACTATAATCTCTAAATTCTTGTGCTACGTGTCCCCAAGTCCACCCCTTTTTATTACTTGATGCTGGAGTCGTATAGTGGGAAAAAACTGAATCCGATGTGGCACTGATTTCATTTCTCTGGCTTCTAATAAAACCTTCCAGCCTTTCTACAGGACCAATTGTCGCGATGGTCCTCTGAAGGCTAACCCCCGTAGGTTTGAGTGACTCTGGAAGTCCCCTTATCAAGGAGGTCATTATTTCAGGATTCACCAGCAGCATCATTGGGGATTAACATCTGGGAATTAATTTTCTTTTATGTATCATCTGTAAGCAAGCTGCTTTGTACACTTTCTAACAACTGATCAGCTGTGCCGGTGATTGCCAGGGGATCCCCTCTGTCCAAAGGGTTCAATCCTCCAGCCCAGTAAGCAGCTTGCTGGGTTAGGGACCATGGGGCACGTTTATCTCCCGTTGTCAAGAAAACTCTGTGACCCCAATAGCCACCAGCTTCCTTTTCACTCAATTGAATTTAGTCCCCCCCAGTTAGGGATACGCACCACTGTACTCTGTTTTGGACTCTTTAGGAAGACATCCATACCCTCTTTTCAGTTTGGCTAACTCAGTGGCAGTATATGGTATCTCTTTGGTTGTAATGTGAGGATCATCATTGTCCTCATTCAGATAAGTATATTCTGTTTTAATTAAGGGCCTCACTTAAGGGTTGTCCACAAAACGTTTTCTCACCTCCACCAACTCCTTCTGAGGGTATATTGGGTTAATTAGTCGAATACCCTTTTCCTCTACTTCCAGCTCCATTTCACTCAGGACTTCAGTGTCTTTAGAGCATTCTGCCTTCAGGGTGGTTTTTAATAAGCGGTTTTCTTCCCTTTCTTTCTCTAATTGTTGTTCTAAGTCATAATTCATTTTTTTCAGAACTTTCACCAAATTTTCAAGGGATTCTATAATTTTGTTTTCATTGCTACGTTTTCTAAGGTGCTCTTCAATTGCTGCGACCAGGCTGGCTCCTAAAATGGCACAGACTATAGATTTGCCCTTATCTGATCTAACCTTAGCTTCAACCTGTAAAGACGTTACTCGGTCCACTACATACTGCAAGTTTGCCCAATTATCTCGAGCCAAATCTTCTCAGGGTAAAGAGGGTCAAGCCCCATACTTTGCCAGAAATGTGTAAAACATGTCCCGATCTTTCATTAACAAAGGATTTTGTTTATCAGCCTTTTCGACCATTCTCACTACAAAGGGACCAAACCCACTTCAGGGAGGCTAGACTTAGTGACAAACACACAGCCACTGCTGTGTCTCCCTTCTCTTCCCCGAATGGTTGAAGGGACCAAAAATCTGCTTCGGGAAGGCAGCTTATAGTTACTACAAGGTTGTCCCTTCACTTTCCCGAGCAGAGCAGACAAATTCTCATTTATCACAAGGGCAGCCCCCCTTTTAGCACTTTCCCCCCTTTTGGCTTTGAGTACTTTTAGTTTGATCCCAACAGACAGAGCCCTCAATCGGAGTTTGGAGTGCTAAGTCCTAGGCGTGTGTGGTATGCAGGAAATTTGAGTCACCCCCCTTGCTTTCTGGACACCTCTCACCCAGCTGGTGTAGGGCCAGGGGCGGCTAGAATGAAACATCCTTCCCCTGTTACAAACCACACACAACCTGCACCCCTCTGTCTCTCAAGATCCTGTCCATGACGCCACTTTAAAGTCACAGTCCACTCAGTGGACTTGTGATGGTTCATTAACTATGATCTCAAAGCGCAAAAATCAAGGCGACCACGCCCAAGTGGTTATGCTTCAATTAAATAGCACAATTTTATTGTTTGCCTGTAAAGCGGCTTGGGATAGGTAGAAAGATAAAAAGTGAATAAAAGGTAAAGTAAAAAGAAAAGGAAAGAGGATTATAGTTACCACTATGGGTCCAAGGCATTCCTATGGTCCCAGGTCCAGCAGCGTCCTGCTGGTCCTTCCGATCATCGTGATCCTTGGTAGGGAGTATCTCCAAAGTTCATTTGCTAAGAAGACATCTTTTTATGCCAAGCAACACACCTTCCTCCTCCTCTGGTCCATGGATTGTTGCCAGTCTCCGCCTTGTCGAGCCAGGTTACCAGCATGTGCAAAGAAGAGTGCCTCAGGCATGGTTTGCCTTAGAGGCGGGTAGCTTCAGACCAGGAGGCATGTTTTTGTATTGTTTTCTGGTTCGTTGTTATGTTCACGGTTGTGATCCATCTTCTGGACAGCTGTTATGCGGCCTTATTCAATCCCAGGTAGCAGGGAACAGCATAGTACTCCTCGTACCGTGCAGTTCTCCTTCCCAGGGTGTAGTTGTTCCTTTCAGTCCCAGGTTGCAGGGAGCGGCATAGTACTCCTCGAATCATGCAGTTCTCTTTCCCAGGGTCTTTGTGTCTTGGTGTCCATGAGGACCACATTCCACCTCCAGCTCTCTGTTGGCAATGTTGAGACAATATTGTTCTCTTTAGACCAACTCTTACACCACCCAGTCCCAAACAGGGCACAGGAAAGTGGAGGGTGGCCGTTGCCTTCTCACCAGGGAAAACCTCTGTGGGGAACGCGAGCTCCCACAGAGATAATTCAGCAATGTCCAGCTGGAAGATGGGTCTTCAAACCACGTACACCTCTTCCTCACCTTGGAATCACTCTTGGACCGTAGCAAAGGTCCCGAGTCCTGTGACCAGGGACCCCCTGCCCAGGAAAACGACACAAAGGCTGACCCCAGGGAAGAGCGAAACTCTATCACGTGCCAAATGCTTTCTCAGACTAGATCTGGGCATGCTTTTGCTCCTGGTTGACCACGAAGCAAGAGCAGGAGAGCTGCTGAGGGACTTCCCTGAGAGAGGCCCGCTGTGGATCCTCCGCAGGAGGAGCAGCAGCGCTTCACCTTTCTCGGCCCTGGCCATGGGGCTGGGTGTGGGTGAGCTTTTCAGCGGCTGCAGGTCTCAGTCGCAGAGTGCAGCGAGGGTGAGGGCAGGCAGAGATCAGGCAGGAGAGGTTGTGGTCACTGAGGACATCCCTAGGGAAACAGGAACTCTCCAGGGACACACTGGGGACACCAGGACACAGGCAGGGACAATATTGTAATGTTAGGGACTTCCGGGGGGACACCAGGACTCCCAAAGGGATGTCACTGGGACATTAAAGACACCCACGGGGACACACTGGGACACAAGAACACACTGGGAGACACTAGGGGGATATATAGAATGGTGTGGTAATATCTGGAGCCATCCAAAGACACCACTGTGACATTAGGGATTTCCCAGGGACGCTCCCTGGGATGTCAGGGACCACTCCCTCACCTTACCCGGGGACACCAGGACCCCTCCAGGGACAGCACTGGGACATTAAGGACCCCCCTTTAACACAAGCCCTACCCCAAGACAATGCAGGGCATTAAGGACTCCTCCCGGGACACCAGGACCCCCACAGGACCAGAAACACACAAGGGACATACTAGGGACACAAGGACGTTCCTGGGGACACCACTGGGGCACCAGGGACACCAGGACCACCCCAGTGACACCACGAGGACATTAAGGACCCCCACAGGGATACCTTGCGACACAAGGACATACTGGGAGACACCACTGGGACATCATTAGAATAGCCTTTAGGACATCAGGACCCCTCTAGGGACACCCCTGTGACACTAGGAATTTCCCAGGAACCCCGCCCCGGGACATAACGGACTACCCACTCACCTCCCTGGGGACACCAGGACCACCCCCAGGGACACCCCAGAACGCCCCAGGGGCACACTGGGACACCAGGATCCCCCCCCAGGGACACCATTAGGACATCAGGGACTCCCCTGGGGACACCACTAGAACATTAAGGACCCCCAGAAGGACACATTAGGTCACATGCACCCACTGACAGACACCACTGGGACATCCAGAATGAACTGGGGACATCAGGACCCCTCCAGGGACACTGCTGCAACATTAATGGCACCCACCCCCCCCACCCACCCCAGGGACACATTGTGATACACAAGGACCCATTGAGACACACCACTGGGACATCTAGTATGGCCTGGAGATGCCAGGACCACCCCAGTGACAGCACTGGAACATTTAGGACCCCCCTGGAAACACACGACCTGCATCCAGGGAAACTTTAGGGGCATTAGGAACTCCCCCTGGGACACCAGGACCCTCGCAGGACACACTGGGAGACCCGAATGCCTATAGGGACACCTGAGAACACTAGGAGACATCACTGGGATACCAGGGACACTCCCGGGGACATTAGGAGCCTCCCAGGGACACCCTAGTGACATTAGGGACATCTTGGAAGCAGAAGAACCCCCCACAGAGCACTCCTGGGACAGCGGGACCCCCCAAGGGGATTCTCCAGCAGGTCACTCTCAGTTGTCACGCAGAAGCTCCCCCTTGATGGAAGTCCTTAGCAGCAGGGCAACCCTCAGATCTGCACTGTCAAGGAAACGGAGCCCCAAAAACAGACCCCCCCATCCCAAAATGGGAGGACCCTCTCCCCACATGACACTTGATAGTTTAACATTATGCTAGGGGCCAACCAATGTCCTTTTTCTTCTAGTGCCGTGCCGATCATGGGTGGTACATGGACGGTCACCTTCTGCCCCATGGTGAACTTAGGGGCCTCCTGCATCAGTAGCACAGGTGCTGCTCCTGCTTTAAGGCATCCAGGCCATCCTGAGCTCACCTCATCCAGCTCTTTGCAGGAGTAAGCTACAGCCCGCCCCTGAGGCCCTAAACAATGTGCCAGAACTCCAAAGGCAATACCTTTTCTCTCACGCTTAAAAAGTGCACAGGTCTTTGTCACGTCAGGTAATCCCCACGTGGGGGCCTCCACCAGAGCTCACTTCAGACGCTTGAAAGTGGCTTTACTCTCCTCTGTCCCACCAATAGACTCATGGCAGGAGTTTTTCAGTAGCTCGTACTGAGCTTTCACAAATAATACACAATCGCTACCCAAAGCCGACACCATCCGACCACCCCAAGAAATCCTCATAGTTGCTTGAGAGTTTGAGGCTCCGTGAGGCAGCAAATAGCCTCCTTCTGTTGGGATCCCAACTGTCTCTGGCCTTCCAGCACCTCAAACCCCAAACATGGAAGTGACTCCTGGATAATTCTATATCCACTAATTCCCAAGACATTTAGAAGGCTTATCGTCAGGGAAAGACACAGCTCCCAAGTCCCTGCTGCGACCAGAATATCATCCTATGATCGCAGAACTCTTCCCTGATCATTTTCTGTTCTCCAAATGTTGAACTGCTTTGCCAACTGATTCCCAAAGATTGTTGGGATATTTTGAAAGCCTTGTGGTATAACTGCCCAAGTGTATTGCATTTTCCTTCCTGTTTCTGCGTTTGCGCATTCAAAAGCAAAAGGCTTCTGACTGTCAGTGCCCAGGGGAGCACAGAAAAAGGCATCTTTCACATCAAAAACTGTACACCATCCCTGTTCCCCTGTAAGGGTGGTTTAGTATCTGTATGGATGTGCTACTACAGGATAAATACCTTGAGGTATGTGATTTATTGCTCTTAAATCCTGCACCAATCGTCAATCTTGACCCTTGGCCTTTTTCACTGGCAAAACAGGGGTGTTGGATTTCGACGCACACCCCACCAACAGCTTGTACTTCAAGAATTTCTGAATTATTGCTACCAACCCATTCCTAACTTCCAGCTTCAGGCGATACTGTTTCATTCTCAGGGGGATGATCCAGGCTTTAAGTCAATCCTTACAAGTTTTGACCTGTGGGATTTTCCAGGAACCTCTCCGGCTCGTACAATAGGAATTACAGCATCTCTGATCTCCGGGTGTATCTTTCTCCTTTCAAGGCAGCATAGCCTGTAATAACAAAGCTGCTGCCTCTACACAAACAGTTTCTGGAATGAAGATTTCTATTTCCTTGTTTTAAAATCAGATTTCTGCTTCCAATTTTTTTGGAGTCGATCTCTCCCCAAACAATGCTTTTGGAGAATTTGGCTAGTATAAAAACTGATGAGTAACCCACTGTTTTCCCAGCTTCATTGTTAAGGGTTTCAAAAATGGCCCAAGTTTCATGGGTCCCTGCCATACCAGCAATGCTTATATTCTTATGGCTTAGTTCTCCTCTAAAGTCTTCTGAACAGAGGAAGTAGCCCCAGGATCCACCCAAAGCTCAACTTCTTCACTTCCCAGCTCTGCTTTAACCAGAAGTTCCTCTGGGGAGAGACTCCTCCGCTCCCCCTCATTCCTCGCTTACTGGGAGTGAGGGGGCAGAGGGGCTCCAATCATTAAGCAGATGGTCTTCTTCTGAATGCCTATCCCTTTTGCACTGTGCACACTGATTATCACCCAACCAAGGGCTGGGCCGCAGTCCCCCTCTCGGGGCTCTGCCCCATCCTCAGGCCCTTCCCCTCACCCTACTACTCTACTCTGATACCACCAACAAGCAACAATTTACTCTTTCCTTTTGACTCTCTCTATGACGATCTGCAATCCAAGCAACATCCAACAGCTTTCCCCTATCTCGAGCAATCACTTCTTTGTAACTTTTGTAATTTTCTTCTAATACCATCCCAGGATTGGCCCACCAATAGAGGGGCCAATTGATCTCATGCCTCATCAGATTCAGGGTCAGTACTTGTAGAGTTGTGGGCTACCTCCTTCATTCTGTTCTGCAGATCTGTGGGGGGCTCTTGGCTATCGTGCCTAGCCTCATACCATTCAGACATGGTTATTGCCTTAGCCACAGCATTTTGAATGTCAAGTATAATCCCTTTCTGATACCGAGTCAAAAGTTGCCTGGGTCCCAGTTCGGACTAACAGAGGGGAAATGATGCTCCACAGTTCCTGTTTCAGCCTCAGCTTCCACATGTATTCTAGTGGCTTGACAAACAATCTCCTTCTTACTACTGTCAAACAAAACCTGCAGTATTGCTTCTATATCCTTACACCCTGGATCCTGCGTTTTAACCATCATTATTTCAAAACCACCAGCCACCTTCTCAGGGTTGTCTTGGTAATTTCCTGTGGTTGCTTTGCAATTCTTCAACTCTGTTACTGAAAATGGGACCCTCACCACAATGGGTCCTTCATTTCCCACAGCCTGGCACAGGGGAGCCTGTATCACTTCCCCTGGTTTGGCCCACTCCCACCCTGCGGCTGGGCTAAAACCTTCTGCCCCACTAAATCACTCTCCTTCTTCACAGCCACTTTCCCTGCCACCAGCCTCGTCAGCTCGCCTGCCACCACTTTCTCTTACCCTGCTCACATCACTGATATCAGCGTCAGAACTCTCTCCCCATCTCTGCTGGGCTCCAATCATTAACTCTAAACCATCATCTCTAAACCTACTTCTTTCTTGTAGTCATTACAATTTTAAACACCTCTGTCTTATACTACAAGCAGAGCAGACCCTTTTCAACGACCTCTTCTTATCCTTTTCCAAAGCCAAGAGAAAAGGATCTCAGGGAGGTAAATTTATACCACACTGGTTTTGCCATTCAGAATGGGTCTTTACAGTGGAAGAAAGATCAGCATATCAAACTCTGTCCCTTTTCCTTTCTTGCCTTCAAAACAACATCAGCTGTAACATCATACAATAATGCAAACCGACAGTTTTCCCCATCACCCAGTTTATACAGAGACCACCCCTGAGTAGAGTATTGCACTAGGTTGCTTTTAGTTACGTTTCCCTCATAACTACCCCTTAATTCTTCCCAGTGTTCCAAAACACATCCAAGTGGAGACTGCTGTAAAATACCACAGTCGTGTACACTGACCAGGGCCCATTTCCTTTTAGCATCCTGAACATTTTATCATACACATATATAGAAGTATTTTCAGATGTTCCGAGTGCACTCTACTAGACACACACACACACACAACATTAATATACTTGAGTATGCCAGGCAGAAATTTTACCAGACGCATTGTTTCCAGGAGAGCACTCAATAACCCAACCCAGCAGGGCTTTTGCCTCTACTTAGGGGCAGGTATCCCAGACCACAAGGAATGCCTGACATCTTACCAGGGGAACGTTGCTTTGGAGTCGTTGGTCCGGGAATCAGAGGTCTTCCCCAAGAGTCCCTCAGTGCCGGCTGGAATTGCTGCGATCCACAGCTCCACCGACGCTCACTAGCAGAGTCTCACCTGGGTCACCAGAAAATGATACCGTAAAGGCTGTCACGGTGAAAAACCCTCTCAGACTTGATGTGAAGTTTCAGAAGGCAGGCATTCTTTATGACAGCGCTGGGAGCACAAGTGAGTGTTTCCTCTGAGCACGCTCACCAAGTTACTGGTGGGAACACATTACATACAGCAGAGTACTTGCATGCTCATAGTGCATCACACATGCACACTCTACTGACTTGTCTCCTCTTGCGGCCAGAACTTCCCCACTCGGAGGCTATTTATGTATCACTCAAGAGAATAATGTTCTTTTCCCCATCTGCTCTTTGTTTTGCGCCCTTCCCAAGGCTGACTCCCGGATTAGACATCCCTTTGTTCATCATTTGCAACAACTTTAGAGAGGTAGCTTAGCCTAAACTTTGTGCCTAGATTTCTTTCACATAGAGCCAAACACGACATTAGAGCTTGGAAAGTGGGGAGTTTAGACATCTGGTCCCGTTGCTGAGCCAGCAACCCTTCCCTGAACAGATTCCTTGGACAGGAAGGTATATACAGTGCTATCTATACAGTGCCATCAAAACCTTCCCCTACATACCATGGCTGTCCCTAAAATCCTTCCATTGAGCACCCCAGTCACACCTAAAAGCCTCCCCATTGCCCCCATCCCGTTCCCAAGTTCTTCCCTCAAACCACCCCACACCCCACACCCCAGTTCATTTCTAAAATCCTCCCCCGTGCCTCTCGGACTGTCCCCAGACTATTTCCCCCGTGCTCCCAACCCCAGCAGTCCATCTATACAATCCTTCCCCCACCCCCCTCCTTTGCCCCCACAACCTTCCCCCTGTACCCCCATCCCACCCTGAGAACCTTCCTCAACACCCCAACCACCCCCCGCCGTCGGGCCCTGCAGTGATTCCACTTGCCCCCAGTCTGGCCCTAACATCCTTCCCCTCACTCCCGTCCTGTCCCTAAAGCCCTTCCCCCCAGACCCTCATGGCCATTCCTAGACTCCTTTCCCCCGACCCCACACTTTCTCCTTTCACTATTTCTCCCCAGCCCCTGCCAGTCATGCCCTACACTCCTTCCCACAGCCCCCCCTCCACTCTGTCGCAAAAAACCTTTCCCCTGCCCCCGGCAGCCCCTAAAACCCTCTGTGGAACCCCCCTCTTACTACCTACAGGCCTCCCCCGCCCCCCTCGGTCCGTCACTAAATCCCGCACACACACCCGGCCCCCACAGCCCAGCTAGAGACTTAGAGACTCCGTCCCCCCGCCCCCCCCGGTCCATCCCTGAAATCTCTCCCCCAGCCCCACGGTCTGTCCCCAACAGCCCCCCCGGCCCCAGCAGGGCTGGCTCTTTACCACCGCGGTGGGAAAGGCGCTCAGGTTCTGCCAAGCATCTCTGCAGCTGCTGCTGTTTGAGGTCACCCTCAGAGCGAGAGTAGGACAGGACAGCCAGTGCCACCAGGGCTCAGCTGCTGGGAGCCCCAGCTTGTGCAGCATAGGGTGGGCCTCCCGCCACGGCCCAGCACAGCCTGCAGGTCCCCTCCGTCGAAAAGTCACCTCCTCTGGGCCATGGCCGCTCTGACAGGGCTCTTCCCAAAGCAGCCAACTCTGTCCCTCATGCCTACTGTCAGGCACAGGGGACGCTCACCTGAGAGCAGCTCCTGGCTGCACTGTGAGAGGGGGGGGAGGCCCGGCAGGAGGCCTCATAGCCCTGGGCACAGGATCCCTCTGAATTCAGCTGTTCCATTGCCTCAGGCAGCCAGCACAGAAAATGGTGCCGCAAGGCGTGCGGTGCCACGGTTTGAAACTCCAGTGCCAACCGAGAAGGGGGGAAACTGTCAACCCGCTTGGTCCTTGATGTCAGAAAGAGCTTCCTTGCCTGGTTTCTTACACGTTGCAACTCTTAGCTACACCACATGCTCGAGGTTATTCTAGGCTTCTCTCAGGGAAGGAAAGAGATGCCCAACTGCATACGTGCGTCTAATCACCAGAGCATTTTGAAGTTTAAACTGTGAAAAATTACATTTCAAAAGAGAATCAAAGTTACACCCATTACCACCCAAGGTTCATGCCAGATGTTCTCCATAAAGGAGGACAGAGAAAGGTGTGGCTGTATTGCTCACAGAACACTAGAATCATTTCAGCTAGCAGGCACCCTGGAAGGTCTCCCATGCCTCCTCATGTTCTAAACAGCCACAGTGAAGGAAAGGCTCCACGGAAGGAAAATCCTTTTCTCGTCACAGCTAGGGGTGCCACCGAGGCACTTCCTGGCTCCCAGTGTTACAGAAAGAAGTTTGAAGCACTCTCCTCCAGAACTGATTCTCTTCTAAGAACGACCAAAGGTGAGGGAAATGCACAAGTGGAAAGACGCCTGAGACAGACATAAATGCACATACACGTAACAGTTTACTATGAGGTTTGCTTCTTCAGGAAGCAAGGTTCAAGTATCCTTCTCATCAGTCTTCCTCCCCATCTTTATCCAGTCTTCCCTACTTTTGTTTCAAACATCTGTAAAAATCTATTTCAGTTTATTCTGAGAGATTTTTAGTGCACCTCATTTCGTTCGTAGCATGGTCCTGCTGCCCTGCTAATATGTCAAAATGTCAAGATCCAGCTCAGACAGAGCCCCCAAACATCTGGCCAACAGCTAAACCACCTAAGGTCTGGCTTTTCTCACCAAAACAGCTACTCTCAGGACCAGGTCTTAAAAACGTACGGCTTTAAAAACAAGTGGCTTATGTAGGTGCTCCTACACTCCCCTGCAATGGGCAGCTTCCTCGTGAGACCAAGGTGCTGCAGGGTGGTGCAGAGCAAGAATTAGTTAAACCAGACCAAGTTTACGATGGAACTGAAATGGTCAAAGACCTCTGTTTGAACGGCAGAGAGGCGGCTGTAAGTCAGCTAGAGGCAAGTTCCAGCCAGAGTGCCGGCTTGCTGCCAGCACCAGCCCAGGGCTCTCCTGAGCAAGTGCCAGGACACCCTGAGGACAGAGGTTGACTCAAATAACAGGCCCCACAGAGCAAGGGCAGCAGAGGCCCTAGCCGGTCAGCAGCTGGAGCACCAGAGGCACGGGCAGAGGCCCAAGGCGTGGGCTCTGCTTGGCATGGAGAAGAAGGAGCACAGGGGCTCTCCAGCTCTGCCTGCTGGCATGGGCCTTGCCTGCACACGTCTTTCTCCCAGGATGGACCAGGCACAGACAACCACTGGGGGAATGTGCTCAGCTTTTATTGGCCTCAGAAAGTGTCCAGGGTGGAGCAGAGTCTGGCACCTCAATGTCCTCATGGCAGCTGAACGTGTTGGGCGCCGTCCATGCACCCATGCCTCGCGTGCCTCCCTGTGCCACACCCTCTGGATACCGCACAGGATCAGGGCCAGCTGCCATCTCTGGGGACCCCTCTGCCAGAACGGCCCTGCTGCTCTTGCTGTGCTGTGATGCAAGTAGAGCAGAAAGCCTTGCGCAGAGCCCTGAGTGCCCTGCGGAAGAGGGAGGGCCATCGCCGTCGAGCTGGGGCATGCAGGAGGGCAGCCATGCCTGTGGAAGGAAGAGAAGTGTGGGCAGGGGGCTGGGCAGGTAATAGGCAAGATCCTGCCTGCTCCCCGCCACCGAGAGCTTTCCCCAGGGAGTGGTGGCCAGGGAAGCCAGCCCCCATGCACGCAGTCCTTCTGCTTTGGCCTGGGTGCACATTGCCGGGATGGCTGGGCTAAGCCTTCCCTTGCCAGGCCAGCGCTACACTGGGGGATGTACCTGGGTCATCCTCGAGCTCATCCCTGGGCTTGGAGCAGGGCCATGTGTTATCGCTCTGCTCAGGAGCTGGCTGCCCCTCTTGGAAGCCAGCATGGGGGGTCCTGGAACAGCTCCAGGAATGAGGGGTTGGCCATAATGCTGTGGATGGTGATATCTTCCCCTTGGCACAGCTCTTTGTCACTGCTGTCTTCCCTCTTGTCCTTCTCCAGTGCTGAGTGCCCTGGCTCCTCCTATGAAAACATTAAGAGCAAAAGGAGATCTAAGCATCCGTTATTGGCTACCGGGGAAAACACCGGCACTTAGGGACATGCTTTAGTGGTAGACTATGCAGTGCCATGTGTCAGGTTGGTTAGGTTTATGGTCCCTGCAGCCAGAGGAGGGCTGTGCGTCACCTCTGTGCTGGGAGGCCACATGCACGAGGAGAGCAAGATCACCGGCAGGGGATGGGGAGGATATCAGCGGGCTGACACGGACAGCACCAGCCATCTCCCTGCTGCACATGGCCTGGACACTGCACCTGCCTGCAGTAACTCGTGGTGCTCAGCGCTGGTCACATGCCCTTGGCTCACCTAGTGCCAAGAGTCCCAGGACAAGGGAGACCACGTGGCATCTGTTTCATCTTCTACTGCTGGGTCAAGGTGGGGTGTGGCAGCATCATCCAGAGAGATCTGAAGCAGCAATGAAGCCAGATCTTCCTCATGCGCTGCTGGGGAGAATATGCCTGTGCTGGCCTCTCCTTGATGGTCTCCAGACACGGTAGAAGCCCTGTATACTCCACCCTTGCATTCTGCTGGCACCAGACTGGCTGAGTTGGGCTCTCCCTGATGTTCTCCAGACAAATAAGACTCATTGTCCCGAGGTGCGGCAGGTATTGGTGTTACTATTGCCACGTTCAAGTATTGTGCACCACTCAGCCAGCAGGGCCCATCCCGGGGAACAGCGTGGGGGTACTGGAAGAACTCCAGGAATGAGGAGTCTACCCACATGGTGTGAATGGTGATATCCTCTTCTTGAGACAGAATTTTGTCTCTATCATCTTCACAGTCTTCATCCCCGTGCAGGGGTCCTGGGTGGTTGTGTGGCCTTGCAGCCCATGCCCAGTGCTTCTTGGAAACATGGGTTGCTGTGCTTGCAGGACTGCCCGTCCTGCTCTGCAGGGCTTTCAGATCCTCTGTCTTCACTGGCGGCATGGCCACATGCTCCTTAAGAGCCTCTTGGTGCTCCAACAGCGATTTGCCTTTGCACTTGGTCTTTATGAGAGACGGCTGTGTTTTGGGGGTGGCGCTCTGCCACTTGTCCCTGGTGCCCTGAAGCCACATCCCTCCTGCCCAGGGAAACTGGCACAGAAAGTCTGCCAGCAGCACTGGTGCTTTTACGTGCGTCACGCACGGGAAGAGCTGCAGAGGCCTTGCCACTGTGGGCCGCCCGGACCTCCTCTGTTCTTGCCATCTTCATCGCACCCAGCCTGTGTTCCCGATGCCACTGTGCCGCTGTCTGCTGGCTGGGTCGTTGGCTCCCAGTGAAAACCTTGTCCAGGTCCTTCCTCAAAAGGCACCTCTTTGTCTCCTTCCCAGCTGCGGCATTGGCTGCAGGGCTGTGTGGGGCATGCCTCCTGCTCTGCGCACTGGTGGCTTTCCCCTGCTCACCAGGGATGCCCCGAGTAGATGGGACAAGCTGTCGGAGTCTGCTGGTTGCAGTGCTGCTGGCCTTTTCCCTGCCCTGGCCAGAAGCTGCAGAGGCTGCTGCTGGCAGAGGCGGGAGCTTGCAGCAACTTCTGGCAGCTCCTGGTGCCCGAGCTGCGTGCACCTTCTGTGGTGCTGCTGCCTGCCTTGCTGGCAGACGGGCTGTCTCCTCGCGCCTCACCCTGACGGAGGGCATTGCCACCCTGCATGCTGGGCTGTCCGCCTGCAAGAGAAGGCGAGGAGAGAGGCTGCATGACTGTGGCCCTTTGCCCGTGCCCCATGTCCCAGCTGGAAAAGCCCCTGTGCCGGCTCCCCTGCCAGCCCCCAGGGCAGCACTCGGCCCCACAGGGAGTTGCCGCTCGGCTCCCAGAGCTGGCTGGGGAGCGCACTGGTCCGGCCATGGCCCACAGTGACTCCTGGGAGCATCTCCGACATGCCCGGGCAGCCTGCAGGCACGGTTTGTGGCGCTCAGTTTGCTATGTGACCGGGCCCTCCCGTCCCCTCCTGCAGCTCCCGCCTGCCTGTCGGCAGCTCCTGGACTCAGGAAGACGTTTGTACCGGCCTCCCTCGGGCTCCCTACCTGTGCGCATCGGCTCCCAGCGGCCTGCGAGCTGGGTGGGCATGGGAGACATCAGACTGCAAGCACGTGATTAAACTGTTAAAACACCCAGATACTTGAGGATTATTTACTGTATTAAATCCTCTTACAAGCAGGGCGGTCTGTTGCCCTGCGGGTAGTACAGTGGTATGACTGGCATGGCAGGCAATTTTCCTTTCCTACTACAAGGATGCATTCATGAAGGCAACTCTAGGGTGTAAGCGGTGCCGCACAACAAAGCAGCCTGTGAAAGCCAGACGTTAGCCGTTAGAAACAGGAAGAGGCAATGGGCCTTTGCTTCAGACTCAGCAAAAGATGTACCAAACCCGAGGAAGGTGACAAAAAGGGAAGAGTTTCCGTGGCGTAACTTTGGTGTGGCAGGTGAGGTTTCCATCCATGTTCCTCATGCCTCCGCCTCGTTTTGTTTGCAGATGCAGTGTTGGATCAAACTGCAAGACGAGTTTTCTTTACTGCACATGCTACTGTAGTGCAAATACCCTGTGGTTTCTCAGGACGCACACCAATCCCACCCCTAGTGCCTGATGGCTGAGATCCCCACTGGCTCCAGTAGCTGCACTCGGACCCCCCCTCACTCCACTGGCTGCACTGGGACGCACACCAGTAGCTGGCACCACAAGCCAGAGCTGCCTACGGCCTCGGGTTGACTCCAGTAGCTGGCACTCAGTCCACCCCCGCCACGTCCCCCATAGCAGGCACAGAGTCCCTTCAGCTCACAGGCAAACAGGACAGGGAGTGAGATTACACAGAGAGGTCATTAAAAGAGGTTTAATGAGAAGCTCTATGAGAAGACAGGACAGACGTCATCTATGCCCTGCCACCAATCACTTGTCTCTGGGGAGACTGTGGTGTCATCAGGTCGCCCGTCACCTGGAACTTCCTCAACGAGATTAGAGGGGATCAATCCCCTTGTGCCGTCGGTCAGCTCTCCCACGTACCAACCGTCTCCATCCACGTCTCCAAAGACGTAAACGTATTGTCCAGCAACTAGCGGAAGCTCCAGCTCAGGCCGCTCGTTGGGACCATCAAAAGGATCATAGCTGTAACGAGCGATGAATGCTCGAAGCTCTGCCGGTTGTTTTCTCATAGCCTCCAGCAGGACGGTCTCCTTGTCTGCTCCCAGGTTAGCCTGCTGCGGCTTGGAAACGGTGCTGTTAGATCATTCTCCTTCCATCCGTCCCAGTTTCTGAAACAGCTGCTGGCAGTATTTCTTTAGATTCTCAAACCAATCACTCAGTTGCTTCAGCTGGGCTGGAAATGCCCGCAGGGATTCTCTGTGCTCCCTGTGGGCCGGCTTTGTCTCCTCATGTTCCCTCTCCAGCTGTTGACTCCTTTCTGCCCTGTCCCTCATGGCTTTCAGCTCACGCTCGGCCACTTCCAGCCGGGTAAAAAGACAGATGGTTGCTTGGATGGCAGAGTCTCGCTCCTCTGCCAGTCGCGCTAGCTGCGCTTTCAGGTTGGCATTTTCAGCCTGAACCTGTTCTGTCAAAGCCATCTGCCCACGCAGGCGAGCGTTTTCTTCAGCCAGGTGGGTGTTTTCATTTGTCACCTTGGCGAGCTGCACCTGCAACTCCTCACCAGCTTGCCCGGGGGTGCTCACATTGGAGGATCCTTCTTCATCTGTGGCCGCTCGGGCCTCCAGCCCCTCAGCTGCCTTCTGTGCCAAGTCGTGCCGCTTGTCCCGTGCCAGCAGAGCTCTGGTGGGCTCTCCCATTTCCCCACTCCTCGGCTGAGGAAGCAATGGTGGGAACAGTTGCTCAGCGGAGCGCTGGATGGGCAGTGGCACGCGAGCATTGACCAGGCGATCGATGGTCACCTGCAGCTGCCTGGCTCGCTCTCCCAGCCGCAAGGTGAGGGCGGAGAGTTGAGCATTTTTCTGCTGCAGTCTCCCTGCCTCCTTGCACGCTCTTGGAGAACCGTCCTTTCCCAGGAGGCGGCTCTCCATCTCAAGGGCACTCTGTTGCCTCTCCAGGTCTTTCAGAAGACGCTGCAGACGTCTGCTCTGCTCCAGGAGATGGCTGTATGCGCTGCTAGGCAGCATCAAGTCCTCCCGCTCCATCAGCCGGAGCTGAGCACCTCTCACAGCCTGGCACGTTGCTTGTGGCCCAGCACTGTGGCTTTCTGTTGGTCTTTCCTGCAGGGCCGCCAAGGTGTGGGGCCTGTTTCTGCCAGAGGAGCAGGAGCTCTGCGTCCCCTGATGGCCCTGGTGGCCAGGAGAGCCCTCAGGCTGGGCCGTGCAGGGGGAGGCAGGCAGCTCGCACTTGAACCGCTGCAGGATGGGTTGGGTGGACAGTGCCATCTCCTGCTGCAGCTGGTTCTGGAGGCAATGGGTGCGGGTGGGCTGGGAGACAGCTGTGGCATTGGCTGCAGGGCTGTGTGGGGCATGGCTCCAGCTCTGCCCACTGGTGGCTTTCCCCTGCTCACCAGGGATGCCCCGAGTAGATGAGTCAAGCTGTTGGTGTCTGCTGGCTGTGGTGATGGTGGCCATCTGATCCTCCGTCTTCACTGGCGGCATGGCCACATGCTCCTTAAGAGCCTCTTGGTGCTCCAACAGCGATTTGCCTTTGCACTTGGTCTTTATGAGAGACGGCTGTGTTTTGGGGTGGCGCTCTGCCACTTGTCCCTGGTGCCCTGAAGCCACATCCCTCCTGCCCAGGGAAACTGGCACAGAAAGTCTGCCAGCAGCACTGGTGCTTTTACGTGCGTCACGCACGGGAAGAGCTGCAGAGGCCTTGCCACTGTGGGCCGCCCGGACCTCCTCTGTTCTTGCCATCTTCGTCGCACCCAGCCTGTGTTCCCGATGCCACTGTGCCGCTGTCTGCTGGCTGGGTCGTTGGCTCCCAGTGAAAACCTTGTCCAGGTCCTTCCTCAAAAGGCACCTCTTTGTCTCCTTCCCAGCTGCGGCATTGGCTGCAGGGCTCTGTGGGGCATGCCTCCTGCTCTGCGCACTGGTGGCTTTCCCCTGCTCACCAGGGATGCCCCGAGTAGATGGGACAAGCTGTCGGAGTCTGCTGGTTGCAGTGCTGCTGGCCTTTTCCCTGCCCTGGCCAGAAGCTGCAGAGGCTGCTGCTGGCAGAGGCGGGAGCTTGCAGCAACTTCTGGCAGCTCCTGGTGCCCGAGCTGCGTGCACCTTCTGTGGTGCTGCTGCCTGCCTTGCTGGCAGACGGGCTGTCTCCTCGCGCCTCACCCTGACGGAGGGCATTGCCACCCTGCATGCTGGGCTGTCCGCCTGCAAGAGAAGGCGAGGAGAGAGGCTGCATGACTGTGGCCCTTTGCCCGTGCCCCGGGTCCCAGCTGGAAAAGCCCCTGTGCCGGCTCCCCTGCCAGCCCCCAGGGCAGCACTCGGCCCCACAGGGAGTCGCCGCTCGGCTCCCAGAGCTGGCTGGGGAGCGCACTGGTCCGGCCATGGCCCACAGTGACTCCTGGGAGCATCCCCGACATGCCCGGGCAGCCTGCAGGCACGGCTTGTGGCGCTCAGTTTGCTATGTGACCGGGCCCTCCCGTCCCCTCCTGCAGCTCCCGCCTGCCTGTCGGCAGCTCCTGGACTCGGGAAGACGTTTGTCCTGGCCTCCCTCGGGCTCCCTACCTGTGCGCGTCGGCTCCCAGCGGCCTGCGAGCTCTGTGGGCAGGGGAGCCCTCGCAGCCTGTTCCCATGGGGGGACGAAGCCTGTCCCTGGCTGTCCTGCGGCGCTGCCAGCGGCTGCCTGTGGCCCATCTGTGGGCAGGAGGAGGAGAAGTCAAGGACTGGAGGTGGCTGCCTTGGCACAGCGGCCCCCACAGTGGCGGCAAGCCCGGCCCCGGCACTAAGGCAGCTCCGCGTGGCCCTGTCCCACCACCGGCCTCCCCCTCCTGCCCCGTCCCTCACCTGGCGCTGGTTCTGCAGGCCCGGCAGCCTGCTGTTGGGCTGGGGGGGGGCGTTTGCCTCCTCATGCGTGGGCATCTTCGGCGGCGTCTGCCGACGACCGACCATGGTCACCCAGGGGAGATGCTGCCTCCTGAGGGAGTGGCTCTCCTGGGAGTGGGCACCCCAGGGCTCTGGCTCCTTAAATACCCGCGGGGTCACCATGGGGACCCGTATCACAGTGACCTCTGGGCATGGTGCGCCGCCTGCATCACAAAGCCCTTGCGGTTGCTGTGGAGACGCTCACACCCACACCTGGCGGGGACTGGCTGGAACCGGCTGTGCCCGGCGTGGGGCAGCCCCTGCTTGCCCCTCACAGAGGCCCCAGCAGGCCCGAGCCCGCACCTCCCACATCCCCCCGGTGCCAGCAGCCTCTGCAGAGCTCAGTCCTGTGTGCGTGCAGCAGCTCTGGGTGCCACCGCCCGGGGCCTTGTCCCCAGGCATGGCTCCCACACAGG
Source organism: Falco naumanni (assembly GCF_017639655.2). Lineage (NCBI taxonomy): Eukaryota > Metazoa > Chordata > Aves > Falconiformes > Falconidae > Falco > Falco naumanni. The sequence goes on along the minus strand of NC_054057.1, from coordinate 14,799,335 downwards.
GTGCCCAGGCCTGGGGACGCTCCGGTGCCCGCCTACAGCAACGCCGGGAAGGCCCGCAGGCCCGTGCTCAGAGGCCACTGGCCACGCCGAGCTGCTCCCGGCAGTCGCCGTGGGCCGCGGGGTGACCAGCCCTCTCCCCAGACGGCTCTGGGAGGTCCCTCCCAGGCTGCTCTTCTTCAGTGCCTTTCCTCCAGAGGTGGAGCGTGCAAGGGCTCACACCCACAGCCAGGACGAGGGAGCAGGGCTGCCTCCCTGGGGCTGACGGTCTGTGCTCCCTTTCGAGCTGGAATGAGAAGAAAAGCTGCCTTTGTTCCCAGTTACAACACAGAGAAACGGCTGCCTCGTGCACAAGCCTGCACCTTTTCTGACAGAAAATGGCTTTGGGGTACTATGGAAACTCCTGGGGAGAAAAAAAAAACCCAAACCATTAAAATAAACGCGGCTCAGCTGATGTTGGAGACCTTGGTATTAGACACCCAGACTTGTTCTCCTCCACGCAGTTATCACTCCTGCACCAGGAACTGCTTGCTAGTGGGTGAATCTGACAGCAGCAGCTCCCAGGCAGAGCTGGGAGCAGCTCCTGGGGACATCTTTAGGCTTTACAGCAGTGTTTGCTGCCCCAGCACGGGCCCCCTGCCCCCTGCAGGGACCAGGCAGGAGGCTGGAGGGAAGAGTCCCACCAACAGCTTTGACCTCCAGGCTGGAGAACCCTGTCCCAGGCTCAGGCACCGCTGCCTCCGGGCTCCCCTACCCCATCCTGGGGCAATAAGGCAACTCTCTTCCTTCTACAGAACAACACTCAAAGCTTAAGGGGAGTTTCCTCTTAAGGCATTTCCTCCCTAATGCAGGTTTCCCCCAGGCCTAGAGGTTGCCACAGGGCTCTATGGTCAGTGTTCAAAGGTGTCTCAAATGCCAAAAGGAAAGTGGCTTTTCGCAGGCAACAATGCAGTGAGATTTCTGAAGCTGTGTAAAATAACGTGTTCACCTTGCCCATCAAGTGCGTTATCGTGAGGACCTGGCCAGGGCCCTGGTTTTGTACAGCAGCAGAGATGCTGTTGCAGCCACAGGACTCCAAGTTCTGGCGGCTTGAAAGGAACAAACTCAAACATCTCAGAGCTCACCATGACATCCAAATAGCTGGCCGGGAAACCCTTCTTCGAAGCTGCTAGATGAAATGACAGGGCAGAAACGTAGAGGGAGCAAGTTTTCTCAGGAAAGGAAAGAGAAACCCCACTTTTTTTTTGAAACACAGATTTAGCCCCCTTAATATTTTTTCTTGTTAGATTGTGTCAGCAGTCAGACTGCAAGCACGTGATTAAACTGTTAAAACACCCAGATACTTGAGGATTATTTACTGTATTAAATCCTCTTACAAGCAGGGCGGTCTGTTGCCCTGCGGGTAGTACAGTGGTATGACTGGCATGGCAGGCAATTTTCCTTTCCTACTACAAGGATGCATTCATGAAGGCAACTCTAGGGTGTAAGCGGTGCCGCACAACAAAGCAGCCTGTGAAAGCCAGACGTTAGCCGTTAGAAACAGGAAGAGGCAATGGGCCTTTGCTTCAGACTCAGCAAAAGATGTACCAAACCCGAGGAAGGTGACAAAAAGGGAAGAGTTTCCGTGGCGTAACTTTGGTGTGGCAGGTGAGGTTTCCATCCATGTTCCTCATGCCTCCGCCTCGTTTTGTTTGCAGATGCAGTGTTGGATCAAACTGCAAGACGAGTTTTCTTTACTGCACATGCTACTGTAGTGCAAATACCCTGTGGTTTCTCAGGACGCACACCAATCCCACCCCTAGTGCCTGATGGCTGAGATCCCCACTGGCTCCAGTAGCTGCACTCGGACCCTCCCTCACTCCACTGGCTGCACTGGGACGCACACCAGTAGCTGGCACCACAAGCCAGAGCTGCCTACGGCCTCGGGTTGACTCCAGTAGCTGGCACTCAGTCCACCCCCGCCACGTCCCCCATAGCAGGCACAGGAGTCCCTTCAGCTCACAGGCAAACAGGACAGGGAGTGAGATTACACAGAGAGGTCATTAAAAGAGGTTTAATGAGAAGCTCTATGAGAAGACAGGACAGACGTCATCTATGCCCTGCCACCAATCACTTGTCTCTGGGGAGACTGTGGTGTCATCAGGTCGCCCGTCACCTGGAACTTCCTCAACGAGATTAGAGGGGATCAATCCCCTTGTGCCGTCGGTCAGCTCTCCCACGTACCAACCGTCTCCATCCACGTCTCCAAAGACGTAAACGTATTGTCCAGCAACTAGCGGAAGCTCCAGCTCAGGCCGCTCGTTGGGACCATCAAAAGGATCATAGCTGTAACGAGCGATGAATGCTCGAAGCTCTGCCGGTTGTTTTCTCATAGCCTCCAGCAGGACGGTCTCCTTGTCTGCTCCCAGGTTAGCCTGCTGAGGCTTGGAAACGGTGCTGTTAGATCATTCTCCTTCCATCCGTCCCAGTTTCTGAAACAGCTGCTGGCAGCATTTCTTTAGATTCTCAAACCAATCACTCAGTTGCTTCAGCTGGGCTGGAAATGCCCGCAGGGATTCTCTGTGCTCCCTGTGGGCCGGCTTTGTCTCCTCATGTTCCCTCTCCAGCTGTTGACTCCTTTCTGCCCTGTCCCTCATGGCTTTCAGCTCGCGCTCGGCCACTTCCAGCCGGGTAAAAAGACAGATGGTTGCTTGGATGGCAGAGTCTCGCTCCTCTGCCAGTCGCGCTAGCTGCCCTTTCAGGTTGGCATTTTCAGCCTGAACCTGTTCTGTCAAAGCTATCTGCCCACGCAGGCGAGCGTTTTCTTCAGCCAGGTGGGTGTTTTCATTTGTCACCTTGGCGAGCTGCACCTGCAACTCCTCACCAGCTTGCCCGGGGGTGCTCACATTGGAGGATCCTTCTTCATCTGTGGCCGCTCGGGCCTCCAGCCCCTCAGCTGCCTTCTGTGCCAAGTCGTGCCGCTTGTCCCGTGCCAGCAGAGCTCTGGTGGGCTCTCCCATTTCCCCACTCCTCGGCTGAGGAAGCAATGGTGGGAACAGTTGCTCAGCGGAGCGCTGGATGGGCAGTGGCACGCGAGCATTGACCAGGCGATCGATGGTCACCTGCAGCTGCCTGGCTCGCTCTCCCAGCCGCAAGGTGAGGGCGGAGAGTTGAGCATTTTTCTGCTGCAGTCTCCCTGCCTCCTTGCACGCTCTTGGAGAACCGTCCTTTCTCAGGAGGCGGCTCTCCATCTCAAGGGCACTCTGTTGCCTCTCCAGGTCTTTCAGAAGACGCTGCAGGCGTCTGCTCTGCTCCAGGAGATGGCTGCATGCGCTGCCAGGCAGCATCAAGTCCTCCCGCTCCATCAGCCGGAGCTGAGCACCTCTCACAGCCTGGCACGTTGCTTGTGGCCCAGCACTGTGGCTTTCTGTTGGTCTTTCCTGCAGGGCCGCCAAGGTGTGGGGCCTGTTTCTGCCAGAGGAGCAGGAGCTCTGCGTCCCCTGATGGCCCTGGTGGCCAGGAGAGCCCTCAGGCTGGGCCGTGCAGGGGGAGGCAGGCAGCTCGCGCTTGAACCGCTGCAGGATGGGTTGGGTGGACAGTGCCATCTCCTGCTGTAGCTGGTTCTGGAGGCAATGGGTGCGGGTGGGCTGGGAGACAGCTGTGGCATTGGCTGCAGGGCTGTGTGGGGCATGGCTCCAGCTCTGCCCACTGGTGGCTTTCCCCTGCTCACCAGGGATGCCCCGAGTAGATGGGACAAGCTGTCGGAGTCTGCTGGTTGCAGTGCTGCTGGCCTTTTCCCTGCCCTGGCCAGAAGCTGCAGAGGCTGCTGCTGGCAGAGGCGGGAGCTTGCAGCAACTTCTGGCAGCTCCTGGTGCCCGAGCTGCGTGCACCTTCTGTGGTGCTGCTGCCTGCCTTGCTGGCAGACGGGCTGTCTCCTCGCGCCTCACCCTGACGGAGGGCATTGCCACCCTGCATGCTGGGCTGTCCGCCTGCAAGAGAAGGCGAGGAGAGAGGCTGCATGACTGTGGCCCTTTGCCCGTGCCCCGGGTCCCAGCTGGAAAAGCCCCTGTGCCGGCTCCCCTGCCAGCCCCCAGGGCAGCACTCGGCCCCACAGGGAGTTGCCGCTCGGCTCCCAGAGCTGGCTGGGGAGCGCACTGGTCCGGCCATGGCCCACAGTGACTCCTGGGAGCATCTCCGACATGCCCGGGCAGCCTGCAGGCACGGCTTGTGGGGCTCAGTTTGCTATGTGACCGGGCCCTCCCGTCCCCTCCTGCAGCTCCCGCCTGCCTGTCGGCAGCTCCTGGACTCGGGAAGACGTTTGTCCCGGCCTCCCTCGGGCTCCCTACCTGTGCGCGTCGGCTCCCAGCGGCCTGCGAGCTCTGTGGGCAGGGGAGCCCTCGCAGCCTGTTCCCATGGGGGGACGAAGCCTGTCCCTGGCTGTCCTGCGGCGCTGCCAGCGGCTGCCTGTGGCCCATCTGTGGGCAGGAGGAGGAGAAGTCAAGGACTGGAGGTGGCTGCCTTGGCACCGCGGCCCCCACAGTGGCGGCAAGCCCGGCCCCGGCACTAAGGCAGCTCCGCGTGGCCCTGTCCCACCACTGGCCTCCCCCTCCTGCCCCGTCCCTCACCTGGCGCTGGTTCTGCAGGCCCGGCAGCCTGCTGTTGGGCTGGGGGGGGGGCGTTTGCCTCCTCATGCGTGGGCATCTTCGGCGGCGTCTGCCGACGACCGACCATGGTCACCCAGGGGAGATGCTGCCTCCTGAGGGAGTGGCTCTCCTGGGAGTGGGCACCCCAGGGCTCTGGCTCCTTAAATACCCGCGGGGTCACCATGGGGACCCGTATCACAGTGACCTCTGGGCATGGTGCGCCGCCTGCATCACAAAGCCCTTGCGGTTGCTGTGGAGACGCTCACACCCACACCTGGCGGGGACTGGCTGGAACCGGCTGTGCCCGGCGTGGGGCAGCCCCTGCTTGCCCCTCACAGAGGCCCCAGCAGGCCCGAGCCCGCACCTCCCACATCCCCCCGGTGCCAGCAGCCTCTGCAGAGCTCAGTCCTGTGTGCGTGCAGCAGCTCTGGGTGCCACCGCCCGGGGCCTTGTCCCCAGGCATGGCTCCCACACAGGGCGCCCAGGCCTGGGGACGCTCCGGTGCCCGCCTACAGCAACGCCGGGAAGGCCCGCAGGCCCGTGCTCAGAGGCCACTGGCCACGCCGAGCTGCTCCCGGCAGTCGCCGTGGGCCGCGGGGTGACCAGCCCTCTCCCCAGACGGCTCTGGGAGGTCCCTCCCAGGCTGCTCTTCTTCAGTGCCTTTCCTCCAGAGGTGGAGCGTGCAAGGGCTCACACCCACAGCCAGGACGAGGGAGCAGGGCTGCCTCCCTGGGGCTGACGGTCTGTGCTCCCTTTCGAGCTGGAATGAGAAGAAAAGCTGCCTTTGTTCCCAGTTACAACACAGAGAAACGGCTGCCTCGTGCACAAGCCTGCACCTTTTCTGACAGAAAATGGCTTTGGGGTACTATGGAAACTCCTGGGGAGAAAAAAAAAACCCCAAACCATTAAAATAAACGCGGCTCAGCTGATGTTGGAGACCTTGGTATTAGACACCCAGACTTGTTCTCCTCCACGCAGTTATCACTCCTGCACCAGGAACTGCTTGCTAGTGGGTGAATCTGACAGCAGCAGCTCCCAGGCAGAGCTGGGAGCAGCTCCTGGGGACATCTTTAGGCTTTACAGCAGTGTTTGCTGCCCCAGCACGGGCCCCCTGCCCCCTGCAGGGACCAGGCAGGAGGCTGGAGGGAAGAGTCCCACCAACAGCTTTGACCTCCAGGCTGGAGAACCCTGTCCCAGGCTCAGGCACCGCTGCCTCCGGGCTCCCCTACCCCATCCTGGGGCAATAAGGCAACTCTCTTCCTTCTACAGAACAACACTCAAAGCTTAAGGGGAGTTTCCTCTTAAGGCATTTCCTCCCTAATGCAGGTTTCCCCCAGGCCTAGAGGTTGCCACAGGGCTCTATGGTCAGTGTTCAAAGGTGTCTCAAATGCCAAAAGGAAAGTGGCTTTTCGCAGGCAACAATGCAGTGAGATTTCTGAAGCTGTGTAAAATAACGTGTTCACCTTGCCCATCAAGTGCGTTATCGTGAGGACCTGGCCAGGGCCCTGGTTTTGTACAGCAGCAGAGATGCTGTTGCAGCCACAGGACTCCAAGTTCTGGCGGCTTGAAAGGAACAAACTCAAACATCTCAGAGCTCACCATGACATCCAAATAGCTGGCCGGGAAACCCTTCTTCGAAGCTGCTAGATGAAATGACAGGGCAGAAACGTAGAGGGAGCAAGTTTTCTCAGGAAAGGAAAGAGAAACCCCACTTTTTTTTTGAAACACAGATTTAGCCCCCTTAATATTTTTTCTTGTTAGATTGTGTCAGCAGTCAGACTGCAAGCACGTGATTAAACTGTTAAAACACCCAGATACTTGAGGATTATTTACTGTATTAAATCCTCTTACAAGCAGGGCAGTCTGTTGCCCTGCGGGTAGTACAGTGGTATGACTGGCATGGCAGGCAATTTTCCTTTCCTACTACAAGGATGCATTCATGAAGGCAACTCTAGGGTGTAAGCGGTGCCGCACAACAAAGCAGCCTGTGAAAGCCAGACGTTAGCCGTTAGAAACAGGAAGAGGCAATGGGCCTTTGCTTCAGACTCAGCAAAAGATGTACCAAACCCGAGGAAGGTGACAAAAAGGGAAGAGTTTCCGTGGCGTAACTTTGGTGTGGCAGGTGAGGTTTCCATCCATGTTCCTCATGCCTCCGCCTCGTTTTGTTTGCAGATGCAGTGTTGGATCAAACTGCAAGACGAGTTTTCTTTACTGCACATGCTACTGTAGTGCAAATACCCTGTGGTTTCTCAGGACGCACACCAATCCCACCCCTAGTGCCTGATGGCTGAGATCCCCACTGGCTCCAGTAGCTGCACTCGGACCCCCCCTCACTCCACTGGCTGCACTGGGACGCACACCAGTAGCTGGCACCACAAGCCAGAGCTGCCTATGGCCTCGGGTTGACTCCAGTAGCTGGCACTCAGTCCACCCCCGCCACGTCCCCCATAGCAGGCACAGAGTCCCTTCAGCTCACAGGCAAACAGGACAGGGAGTGAGATTACACAGAGAGGTCATTAAAAGAGGTTTAATGAGAAGCTCTATGAGAAGACAGGACAGACGTCATCTATGCCCTGCCACCAATCACTTGTCTCTGGGGAGACTGTGGTGTCATCAGGTCGCCCGTCACCTGGAACTTCCTCAACGAGATTAGAGGGGATCAATCCCCTTGTGCCGTCGGTCAGCTCTCCCACGTACCAACCGTCTCCATCCACGTCTCCAAAGACATAAACGTATTGTCCAGCAACTAGCAGAAGCTCCAGCTCAGGCCGCTCGTTGGGACCATCAAAAGGATCATAGCTGTAACGAGCGATGAATGCTCGAAGCTCTGCCGGTTGTTTTCTCATAGCCTCCAGCAGGACGGTCTCCTTGTCTGCTCCCAGGTTAGCCTGCTGAGGCTTGGAAACGGTGCTGTTAGATCATTCTCCTTCCATCCGTCCCAGTTCCTGAAACAGCTGCTGGCAGTATTTCTTTAGATTCTCAAACCAATCACTCAGTTCCTTCAGCTGGGCTGGAAATGCCCGCAGGGATTCTCTGTGCTCCCTGTGGGCCGGCTTTGTCTCCTCATGTTCCCTCTCCAGCTGTTGACTCCTTTCTGCCCTGTCCCTCATGGCTTTCAGCTCGCGCTCGGCCACTTCCAGCCGGGTAAAAAGACAGATGGTTGCTTGGATGGCAGAGTCTCGCTCCTCTGCCAGTCGCGCTAGCTGCCCTTTCAGGTTGGCATTTTCAGCCTGAACCTGTTCTGTCAAAGCTATCTGCCCACGCAGGCGAGCGTTTTCTTCAGCCAGGTGGGTGTTTTCATTTGTCACCTTGGCGAGCTGCACCTGCAACTCCTCACCAGCTTGCCCGGGGGTGCTCACATTGGAGGATCCTTCTTCATCTGTGGCCGCTCGGGCCTCCAGCCCCTCAGCTGCCTTCTGTGCCAAGTCGTGCCGCTTGTCCCGTGCCAGCAGAGCTCTGGTGGGCTCTCCCATTTCCCCACTCCTCGGCTGAGGAAGCAATGGTGGGAACAGTTGCTCAGCGGAGCGCTGGATGGGCAGTGGCACGCGAGCATTGACCAGGTGATCGATGGTCACCTGCAGCTGCCTGGCTCGCTCTCCCAGCCGCAAGGTGAGGGCGGAGAGTTGAGCATTTTTCTGCTGCAGTCTCCCTGCCTCCTTGCATGCTCTTGGAGAACCGTCCTTTCTCAGGAGGCGGCTCTCCATCTCAAGGGCACTCTGTTGCCTCTCCAGGTCTTTCAGAAGACGCTGCAGGCGTCTGCTCTGCTCCAGGAGATGGCTGCATGCGCTGCCAGGCAGCATCAAGTCCTCCCGCTCCATCAGCCGGAGCTGAGCACCTCTCACAGCCTGGCACGTTGCTTGTGGCCCAGCACTGTGGCTTTCTGTTGGTCTTTCCTGCAGGGCCGCCAAGGTGTGGGGCCTGTTTCTGCCAGAGGAGCAGGAGCTCTGCGTCCCCTGATGGCCCTGGTGGCCAGGAGAGCCCTCAGGCTGGGCCGTGCAGGGGGAGGCAGGCAGCTCGCGCTTGAACCGCTGCAGGATGGGTTGGGTGGACAGTGCCATCTCCTGCTGTAGCTGGTTCTGGAGGCAGTGGGTGCGGGTGGGCTGGGAGATGTCCATCTCCCTGTGTACCTTGCTGGGTACGTGCTGGAGCTTGCTTCAGGTTCCCTGCCGCTCCTGCTGGTCGTCACCCTCTTGTCGGCACACTGTGGCTGCAGGTCCTGCGGCTGGCGAATGGTAGTGGCACACTGCTGCCACAGCAGCTCCCATCCCTTGCGGAGCGTAGCCTCCTTACAGTGCAGCAGCTGGCAGGTCTCAGCCACCTGCTGCCAAAGGTTTAGCTCCTGTAACCGCCGCACCTTTTTAGCCCATTGCTGCTCCCACTCGTATTGCAGCCGCTCCAAGAGGAGCTGCCGCTGCTTCTCCAAAGCCGCTTTCAGCTGCCAGGTTATAGCAGCAGTGTAGTCATGCTGCTCTTGGGTGCATAGCCAGAGTTCCTGCAGCTCAGCCTCTAGTGCTTCCAGCTGCTGCCACTGCTCCACCACCAGTGCAAGGCTGACAGGGCTTTGTGCCAGCTCCCAGCAGGGCGAGGGGCGGCTGCGTGCCACTGCCCTGGGCCCCTGGCCCGCAACACCCCGCGTCATGGCCTCAGCCAGCAATCCCTGCTGCCAAAGGACACCAGTGGTGGCGTTCCCTGGGTCTGCGAGGTGCGGCAGCCCCCTCACCCCGCTGCAGGCGCTGCCTCCCCTGGCTGTGCAGTAGCAGAGACAGCCTCTGCCAGGGCCGGGGTGGGCAGCGTGGCCTTACGTGTGTGTCCTGGCGCCGAGCTCACAGAGGAGGAGGGGGCAGGATGGCCTCCTATGGTATATCTTTCCCGCCTGCACACAACAGAGGGCTGGGTGTGAGGTTCAGGCTGTTGGTTGGAAAAAGCAAGAAAGAAGTGTGCTGAAGAAGGGAAACTGCCATGGAAACCATAGGAGAGAGCAGGACCGAGCGCAGGCTGGGGAGTTTCTCTTTTCTGAGGCTCTCGATCCCTCCTGTGCATACCTCAGAGCCCTGCCTCGCTCACACCCTGCGTCTCAAAGGGAACACAGCCCAAAGGACAAAATAAGGGTGATCAATGTATGATCGCTGACTCCATTCTGTTTAATAGGGGTAGTGGTTTGCTGGTGGGTATTGATTGATGGTGTTTATGAAAGCAATCATGTTCATCACAGGGTGAGTCCCAGTGTTGGTTTGCACCACCCGGTTCCGTAACCGGTGAATTGGATTCCCTGCTCTGGGTAGCAGGTGGCAAGCCTGATGGATCACGACAGTTGGGCAGGGATGTGCAGCACGCAGCAGCCTGTGACTTTTCATGCCATACCAACTTCCCACCCCAATGATTCCCCATCCTGCTGATGATTCCTTGTCCTCCATGCTGATTTCCCATCCCCTCCATGGTTTCCCATCCCAGCGATGGTTTCTCAGCCCTGTGATGGTTTCCTATCCCAATGGTCTCCAGTCCCCGCCATTCCCACCCCAAGCTATATTTTGAGAGGGAGGTGAATTTCCTGTCCAAGGGGAAGGGATGGGGCCAGCACACAAGTTTGTGCACTTGTGAGCACAAGCTCCTTTTTCAGTCTCTCTTCCTGCCCCACCATCTAAGGTGGGCTTCTGTTCAGTCTAGGGTGAGCTCAACACCTTGGACTGCCACCTCCCAGCTTACCTAGCCTAGGCTACGGCAAAGAAATAAAAATTAGCAAATACAAACTCTACCCATAGCGACCTTCTGGCCAGCGTATAAAGGTGGAAGAGCTCAGCCTACAGCTTGGGAGGTAGAGACCAACCTACACTTTTATGCCTGATCTACCTCCTCTAGGATCTCTCCCAAAAGTCAAACCCAACTTACCCCTGAGACAGGATGCAAGAATTCAGCAGTAAATGATAAATGCTTGGCAAGAGGTAGCCACGCAACGAGCCGGAGAAGGGGCAGAGTTATTCCAAAGGGCAGCTCAGCCCAGCTGGCTTTCGCTGGCCCACTCTTCAGGATGTCAAGCCCATGACACTCATGTAGCAAAGCACCTGGGCTATGACAGGTTCACTGCTGATGAATGTCATCTGCCCCCCCCCCCCCCCCCCCCCGCCCAAGATACACCCTCTGCTTGGGACCTCCAGTTTGGGCCACGGCCTTGCTTGGGTGGCTTTTGTTCATCACGTGCCTCTGGGGATGGCTGCTGTTTCTCCTCCCAGCCCTGGGGAGGCAGCTTTTGCCCCTTGTCCACACAGGGGACCTGGATTGACTCCTGCCCTGCTCAGGGGGCTCTCTATGCCACTGCTCAAATATGGGTGGCGAGCTTTGCTTCTGCCCCATGGGGGGGGCATTGACTTTTGTCCCTGCCCTGCTCAGGGCATCTCACCTTGACCTTGCCCTGCTGGGAGCAGCCAGTTTTTCCCCTGCCACAGCAGGACCACTGGGGCTCCAGCACCATTTCCCTGGCACCAGCTACCAGTGCAGTGCTGGATCTCCTTGTCTTACCACAACCTCGCTGCCCAGGACAAAGTCAGCTTGGGTCCAAGTCTCCTTTAGCGCTGTTCCTCCAGCTGGCATCTGACAGGCGTAGGTGCAAAGTTCCCTCCCGGCTGAGCTGGCTGCAGGGCCCGGCCACAGGAGCTGGCAGCACCCAATGCCACCCTGGGAATGAAGGATCCCAGCAGCTGGATGTCAAGCAGGGTCTGCCTCTGCCTCCCGTTCCTCACTCACATGCTTCAGCTACAGCTCCTGTGCTTGGGCACATGGCATTCTGTTACGCTTCCCCAAACGCCGCAGTCAGCGGGCTGGGTTGGGGGAACGTGGCTGAAGAGTTCCTGTGCCCCAAGAGGCTCCTTTTACAAAGGCATCTTGTCCATAAGATGCCTGGCCAGAGTGGTTTGATTATTTGAATGGTAATATTCTTATCTGAAGATGCTGGGGAGGGTGGGGAGGGTGGCGAGAAATGGAAACGGAAAGAAAAAAAAGAGAAACCTGTGCATACCACGTCTGCCCTCATTAGACATACTTAATATGGTAAACAGCTCTTGCTTGGCTGATGCCAAAAATTGTGTGAAGTGCCATGGAAGTAACAAACACCCTTGCCCCAACCTGCAAGCAAGATGCGTGCACCCACGGGCCTGGCGGAGGTTTGGGGTGATGGGGTGAGCCAAGGCTGGGAGAAGTCATGACAGCAGTGGGCAGCTCTAACCTGGTATTGCAGCATGAGAGGCAAAATCCCACTGTGCCAGGCACAGTCCCCAGAACACGCCATCCCCCTGCACAAGGCTTATGGCCAAGCCCTCAGCCCCAGGGCACATGGCCATGGGGCAGTGCAGCACCAGGGGACCCTCCTGGGGCCCAGGGAAGTGCCACCCTCCAGGACATCCCCAGCTGTCATGCACATGCTGTCCCCAGCCCGCCAATGGGGGGACGGTTGGAGACATGCAATTTCAGGATGCAATTGATGATGGAGATGCCATTGAAGATGCAGGTGCCATTGCAGATGCAGGCACCTTCAGCAGATACCTGATAACACGGCACCCACCTTGGTCTACCTGATGATCCTGATCCATTAGCTGGCTCCTGTCCCAGCACGAGCAAGAGGCAAGCCTACCTCCTTGCCTTCCTGCAGAGCCCACGTCCCCCCACCACAGCCCTCCGGCTGTGCCAGCCACCCACTGCACCGCTGTGGTGCCAGTGCATTCACAGCCCTGTAAACACACAGACTTGTGGCCCTGCTGATGGTTCCCCACGCTGCATGCACAAGCATGCAGACACATGAGGGAGGCACCAGCTCTGCTGCTTTCCTGGGAAGAGGGTGAGAGCCTCCCCTGTTGTGCTGCCTGTGTGTTGGGAAGTGCCAGAACGTTCACTCTGTGGAGCGTGTGTGCACTTTATTCCCTCCTGCCCCTACCAGCAGATGTGAGATCACACATGGGGTGTGTATAATGCCTGTAGAGCAATCCATCACCGCGCACAGGCCAGTCAGTCCATCTGGGAACCGCCCCAGGACTCCAGGTTTTGTATTTATAGGTGGATCTTGGCAGGTGAGAAGCCTCCCGGCCCCTTGGCTAACAGCCACTGCTACAGCCGCTGCTCCTGGCACCTTCTCCTCTGCTGCGGTACCAGCATCTGGTGCTAGGGAGGAAGAAAGAGAAGTGTGTGACCGTATGGACAGGGGGAAGGCAGAGAACTCCTGCAGGCTTAGCTCAGGCCACCTGGGATGGGGTGTGCTTGCAATGAAGCCGCAAGGTGCCTGTGAAGTAGGAGAGGCGCCTGGTGCCCAAGGCCATGAGAGGGGCCCAGGCGCAACTGCCCAGCCTGGGGCTGAGTCCCCTGGGGCCGAGACCTGGAGTGGCCCCTGCTCGTGTCCCCGCTTGGGGATCGGTGTCTTGGGGCAAGACTCTGCCTGGGAAGGACATGCTCCCTGGTTTGGAACGGGGAGAGCCTGCCATCAGAGGGACCCTCTGCCTTCTGCCAGGCCTTTTACATCCCACACGGAAAGCCAGTTCTGGGTGTCCAGGCAGGCCCTTGGGTGTCAGGGAGGTCCACTCCAAGGCCAGCCTCCTGAACCTGCTTCTGTCTCACGAGGGCCGTCAGGGAAATCCCCCATTTCCCCCAGGGCTGGCCTCAGTGGAGGGGTCTCTTTGGAGACTGTTACCAGGGGAGCTGCTTCTGCTGCTCTTGAAGCCGCCTCCTGTTCTCAGCGACGTACTTGAATATTTCCTTGCGCTCAAGGTACGGCTCCAGCCTTCTGAGGACCTGGCCCGCTCGTGGGGAAAGGTGGCTGCAACAACAGGGAAACATTGTCTCCTCAGCCTCTGCTGCAGACCCCACCTGCCTCTCCCCTCGTCCAGCCCCTGTGCCCACCAAGACACATGGGTACCCGCCCTTGCAGCCGGTCATGAGCTTTGTTTGGGCCGTGAACTGTGGGGTAACCCAGGTCATGCCCGTGTTAGGAGACACCAGAGGGTGTCCTATGCAACCCCAGGATGCAGGAACGTGGGATGTGGACATGTCTGTGGGCTCACAGCTATGTGGCTGCCCCAGGCTGTGGCGAGAGCCAGCACACACTTACTCGGGCTGGAGTCTCTGCAGCGGGGTTGCTGTTGTCTTCTGCTCTGCTGGGAGAGGGGTTGGAGCCTTTCTCCACCTCTCCTTGACTGCCTCTCTCCTGGGCTGGGCTGGAGGGTGGGGAGTCCATGTGCCTCCAGTGCTGAGTGCCTGCCAAGGAGGAGACACTCTCAGCAAAGCAGATGGCAACCACCGGTGAAGTTTCCCAGAGGACGTCTTGAAAGGAGCCTGCAGCAGGACCTGGCAGCCAGGAGACCCAGCACCACGTGCCCATCATCACGGCTGCTTTTGCCGCTTGCATGCTGCTGCCAGTCTCTCCCTTACGAGCATGAGCAGGCAAACCCCTGCCCTGCAGCTGGGTGTCTGTCCTGCTCCCCTGCTCTGGAGACCTGCCGCCCTGGGTGCCCCGAAGGAAAGCATCGCTGCTGCTCTCAGCAGTGTCAATCGCTGCCCGTACCTGGGGCGGCTGTCGGTCCTTCCCCGCAGACCAGGCTCCCCACGCCGCCCACTCTGCCTTTGCTTGCTCAAGATGCACTTGCCACTTGGGCCTCACTTGCTCCCACTCTGCAGGCAGCTGCCAGACCTCCTGGAGGGGATGGCAAGGCAGCAGAAGGCACGATTAGCCTCAGCTCCTGGAACGGGTGTCCTTTGAGTCTGACCCGTGTTGCCACCCCTTGCCTCAGCTGGTCAGTTGGCAGGGCTTTGCCCCTATCAGAACGAGGGCTGTGGGGTCATTCTAGGCTCCTGGCAAACACAGCTGTGACCAAAGACCTCCCCTGTGAACAGCCGATTAAGGACTTAGGCATCTCCCATAGCCCCTGTGCCAGGAGAAAGAGTTTTGTGACAACCCAGGGGGCAACGGCATGTGGGGAGGGTGTGCAACACCTTCCTTTTCATGAAGAAGATCTGAAGGAGGTGACAGACAGCTGACAAGCAGTGCATGTCAAGGAGTCCTTTCAGGCTGGCTCTCTGCACAAAGAGGCTTTTGCCGAGTCCCCAGCAGCACGGTAGCTACAGCAAGGCACGTACCTGCAGCGCTCTCTGGCAGTCGTCTGAGGATGGGAGCGTAGAGGTGGGCTTGGCTGGAGAAGCAGGCTCCTGCCTGCCTGCCTTGCCTGCCTCCTTCATCCTGGGGGAGCTGCCTGGACACGGGGGGAGAACACTGCAAAGAGGCACCAGGAGCAGTCGGAATGAGCACGGGGCAGTTTGCTCTCCCACCTTCGCCTGGTACCAAAGCTCCCCAGGCTGGCAGAAGCAGCGCGGGAGGTGGGGCCATTTCTGCTGGCAGCGGGGAGCCTTCCCTGAGCCCCCTCAGATGGATGGGGGAGGACTGCACCTCAGCTCTTGCGTAAGGGAACCACAGGGACGTGGGGTGCACTCAGCATCCACCACCTTCCCCAGTGAGGGGCCCACAACAGGGGAAACAAGCACATAGGAACCATGCGGCACGTGTCAGGGACCTTGCCGCGTCCCTGCAGCTGGAGTGTCCGGAGGGGATGTCTCTCCTCCATGGGTGCAGGATCCCTTTCATCCCTTCCCACCAGGGTCTCACCTCTCAGAAGTCTTCTTGCCCAAGTCTTTCGGTCTTGTGCCTGGCCCCTGACTTGGCAGTGCAGCAAGGGAAAGCTTCCTCCGTCTCTGCAGCAGCTTGCCACAATGCGCCTCTGCACCTGGCAAAGGAGGAAACTCAGCAGAGCAGCCCCCTGGAGAGCGCCTTTTGACGGAGCTGTGGTCACCCAGCGCGGGGCAGGGCCTCAGCTGGGCAGCGGAGACCTGTTCCCATACCTTGTCTGAGCCTGGACTTTGCTGCAGCCTTCTTGGCCCAGGCGGACAAAGCCTTGGCCACTGCTCTGCTGACCACCGTAAAGCGAAACCTGGGCAGGAAATGATGACACAGGCTTGAAGGGTGACCCCTACCCTCTGCAGCTTCCCAGCACTAATCCTCACGACTCTCGTGTGAGGCATGGCACCCCTTTTCCTCGTGGCCATGCAGCCACGCATGGGTTTAATTAGCAATCTCCCCCCAACACAGATGATGTAGCTTAAAGTCCTCCCTGTGTGCAGATGGCTCTCTCTGATGGGAGTGGCAGGCAGGCTGGGCATGAGAAATGCAATGACGCTGCCCGGCCACTCCAGGAGAACACACGTGTAACCCCAACTCATCGTAAGTTAACCAGAAACCAGCCCCTTCAGGTCAGGCCCCCTCCCAGACTCAACGTGCAACGCCGAGCCCCGGAAGGCGCACTCCTGAGGAGCTGGGAATCTGCCCGCTCGGTCAGTCGAGGGCTGCAGAGGAAACGCACTCACCTGGGGAAGGTGTGGGCAGGAGCAGCCTGCATCCCCCGAGTGCTGGTCTCTCCACCGGAGGCAGCTGCACCAGGCATCCACAGCCTCTGTAAAGTGACACAGAGCTGCTAGAAGGTTTCCAAGGCACTTTGCTCTTGGCTCCCAAAGGAAGCAAACCTGCCTCCTGCTCCAAAAGGAAGCCACTTCTCCAAACCCCTCCTCCAAATCTTCCTCCGTGAACATGAGCCCTTGCTCTGCTCTGGAGAAGCTGCACAGCAAACACTGAGACTGCGCAGTAACACTGCCAGCCTTTCTGTAGGGCAAGAACTCAGAAGCTCAGAATAAAACTTCTTTTCCAATGGAGAAGTCAGCGCAGGTGAGCACGTGGAAAGGTGTCGGACTGGCCTGCCACGTGCAGGCTGGCCAACAGCCATCGGGTTGCTCACCCTTCAAGAGGCTTCCCAAAGTCACTGCATCACCCTCAAAGCCTGAGCAACTCACAGTGTTGAGCGGCGCAATCCAGCTGGCCTTGCTCTCCAGCCCTGTGACACAGTCGCGATAGAACCGTATGCACAGAACATCATCGGTGAAGGACAGAACGCCAATGTCCTTGAAGGCGAAGGCGAGGCGCTGCCTGTTTCTCAGCTGGAAAGAGTACAAGAGTATGGTCTCTTGCACACAGCTCTGCACCACATGCTGTGGGAAGGAAGTGGTTCGCGATAGCCATCTGTAGTTCAGCGGCTTGTGCTGCGGGCATTTCGGGTGAGCGGGAGTCAGATTCAAATACTCATGGAGTTCAAGATCTGATCCGTTTATTATACAAACCAAGTAACTTTTATAAGGCATTCGGTAAGCGTGTGATAATATGATTGGCTATCTTACAAGCGTATAATAATATGATTGGTTAACAATTGTTTATTGGCAAGATTTCTGTTTCTACTCTTTCTGGCACGTAGGCTCTTTTCTGCCGTTTCCCAGCTCCTCTTATCGCGTCCTGCTGGCCCTGGTTTTGTGAAGCACCTGCAGTTTGTTCCTCCCTCTTCATTCCACTGTTCTGGTCGTGACCTCGTCTTATTTCTTCAGTATTTTTCCACTTGCTTCAAAGTTCAGTATAATCATTCAATACAGCAAGAGCCCCAACACCTCCCCCTTTCTTTTTAAATACAGCATTAATACTGCATTCCACACAGCTCTGAAAACATTGTAAAAGGCAAGGCACTAAAAGTAACAAAAGAATAACAAACAACAATATCAACACAGCAAGAGCCCCAACACCTCCCCCTTTCTTTTTAAATACAGCATTAATACTGCGTTCCACACAGCTCTGAAAACATTGTAAAAGGCAAGGCACTAAAAGTAACAAAAGAATAACAAACAACAATATAGACAGACCTTGTTTCAGTAAATCCCTCAACCGCCCTCCAATGCCCAAAGAAGCAAACCACGCATCTATACCTGAAGAACCTTCTTTAACTTGATGTATACGATCTCTTAACTCCTCCAGCTGTCGGTGGATACTTCGTCCCATTTTCCCCCTCTCCTCAGAAACAACATTAATTGCAGGAGAGTGTTATAATCTAACGTTCCTCCCTCCTGAGGCCATTTCGCATCACTCCCCAATTTATACAAAGGCCACCACTGATTACAATATTTAATCCATTTCCTTCTATTTTTGGTACCACCATGTCCTACGATATCACTCCAATGTTTTAATATACAACCCAAGGGCGATTTTTCACAGGGCTTACTCCTTCCATTTCCCATTTTACAATTTTAATTACTTTTTCTCCGGTCGCCTTAGCCACCCAAGGTTGGAAACACGGATAGAGCTCCTTGCTCATATTGCACTCAAACGCCTGTCTCAAGCACTCTTGCACTCACACTCAGTCAAAATAATTAAGCTATACATTGAAAATCAAAATGCGCATCTCAATCACACCATTCACACTCTCCGGGCAGCCCTCAGTCACACAAGCAGTATGTTATACGGTACCGTGCACTTATGTACAACTTTTAGGAACACTGACAGTTCACAAAGTATACATTTCAATGAACAATTGCCAAAAAACAAACAACAAACAAAAAACACATTTTTCCTGGTCTTAAGCAGAGTGTTAAGTTTTCCGCTATTTGCCACGAATTACCAGAATATTATTATTTTTCAACATACATTTCATAACTCCAAGTTTTGAACATGTAACAAGACAACACATAGAACAAACAAGACACAGAGCGCTATTTCAGTTGTTACATTCTAGGAATTCCCCAATTGTTAAGCCAACCTAAAGGAAGTTTTTAGCTTCCCCTTTTTTTTTTTTTTTTTTTTTTTTTTTTCCTCCTGGGGTCTGCGCTGCGCGCCGGACGTCTCCGTGCGTCTCACCAGCCGCCCCGTCACTAAACATACCATTTTATCCGCGGATCCAGGGGTTCTCTTCTGCTCCCGGGTGAACAGCTGAGAAGAGGAGGCTCCTCCGAGGAAATCTCCCGGGGCGCGCCTAGGAGCGTCCGCTCCGTAGCTGGTCCCTCAGCCGAGCAGAAATCCTCCTGCTTGGCTCGCCAAAACTGACGTGCGGAATTTGACTCTATAACTCGAAAGTTATAAAGTAGGTATGTTTATTGCGCGCAGATGCACGGGGGATCGCTCCTCCACAAGTGTGCATACCCGAAGTGACGAACCATCCCACATTTATACAATGAAACAAATGAATATTCAATTAACGCCTATACATATTCGTTACCTAAACCCCGCTTCGTATGTTAATTAGCTTATCAGTCCGTTTCCTGGAATGTGGTGGTCTTGCAGGTTTGTAGGTGATTCATGTTCTTGTGACCATCCGATCTTCTCCAGCAATGAAACTTAGCACTCCCTCCCTCTAGATAGCATTGGAATATCTCTCATCCTTTTATCATTCATTCTTTTTTTTTTTTTTTTTATTTTTTTTCTTTTTTTTTCTTTTTTTTTTTCTTTTTTTTTCTTTTTTTTTTCTTTTTTTTTTCTTTTTTTTTTTTTTAATATAGCCCCTTTTGTTAGAGGAAGATGGGCAGGCGTCTCCTCAAAACTGTCGTGCGAGCCAAAGTCTTTACCCCCTTAGTCCCGACTTGCACAGATTCCCACAAGTCCTCTCCCACTTTCTTCCATGTTTCATTATTGTATACATCTTGCGTAGAAGCAAGGTAACCACGGCGGCGACTCCAACATAGCAGATCAATTACTGCCTGCCGTGAGACTGGCGTTTCAGTTTTCTCTGCCAGTTTCATCAAACTGTCTACGATTGCTTTTTCCACCACTGATGCAGTGATTCCCATCCTGCTTAAATTTCCTGACTCACCGGTCAGCCGTGCACGTTCCGCCTTTCTTCGGGCGCCCAGCTCTCTCTCCGCTGGCAGCAGGATCCTTGCCGGCTCCGCAGCTTGTAACACGATCCTTAACGAATCCTCCTGACTTTTCGACCGATCCACACGTCGGGGTCACCAGATGCTGCGAGCATTTCGGGCGAGCGGGAGTCAGATTCAAATACTCATGGAGTTCAAGATCTGATCCGTTTATTATACAAACCAAGTAACTTTTATAAGGCATTCGGTAAGCGTGTGATAATATGATTGGCTATCTTACAAGCGTATAATAATATGATTGGTTAACAATTGTTTATTGGCAAGATTTCTGTTTCTACTCTTTCTGGCACGTAGGCTCTTTTCTGCCGTTTCCCAGCTCCTCTTATCGCGTCCTGCTGGCCCTGGTTTTGTGAAGCACCTGCAGTTTGTTCCTCCCTCTTCATTCCACTGTTCTGGTCGTGACCTCGTCTTATTTCTTCAGTATTTTTCCACTTGCTTCAAAGTTCAGTATAATCATTCAATACAGCAAGAGCCCCAACAGGCTTGATCTTGACATCGTCTGCAAGGAGGAGGAACATCATTACTGGCAGAGCGGGCTGAATTTCCATGTAAAATTCGAAACAGAATGCCAGAGAAAAGGTCGTTTATGGAAAAGGCTCTTGGGGAGTGGTTAGTTTGGGAAGAGCTCAAGCTGTCTGCCTAACTTTGGAGGGAATTCTCTCCCAGAGAAATACTGAAATCCTCATTTCTCTGCACCCTTTCTGAAGTGCAGCGAGCATGCATCCCAGTCCCAAACAGGGCAGGGGGAAGAGAAGGGTGGCTGTTGCCTTCTCACCAGGGATAACCTCTGTGGGGAACACAAGCTCCCACAGAGATATCTCAGCAATGTCCAGCTGGAAGACGGGTCTTTGAACCACGTACACCTCTTCCTCACCTTGGAATCACTCTTGGACCGTAGCAAAGGTCCCGAGTCCTGTGACCAGGACCCCCTGCCCAGGAAAACGACACAAAGGCTGACCCCAGGGAAGAGCGAAACTCTATCACGTGCCAAATGCTTTCTCAGACTAGATCTGGGCATGCTTTTGCTCCTGGTTGACCACGAAGCAAGAGCAGGAGAGCTGCTGAGGGACTTCCCTGAGAGAGGCCCGCTGTGGATCCTCCGCAGGAGGAGCAGCAGCGCTTCACCTTTCTCGGCCCTGGCCATGGGGCTGGGTGTGGGTGAGCTTTTCAGCGGCTGCAGGTCTCAGTCGCAGAGTGCAGCGAGGGTGAGGGCAGGCAGAGATCAGGCAGGAGAGGTTGTGGTCACTGAGGACATCCCTAGGGAAACAGGAACTCTCCAGGGACACACTGGGGACACCAGGACACAGGCAGGGACAATATTGTAATGTTAGGGACTTCCGGGGGGACACCAGGACTCCCAAAGGGATGTCACTGGGACATTAAAGACACCCACGGGGACACACTGGGACACAAGAACACACTGGGAGACACTAGGGGGATATATAGAATGGTGTGGTAATATCTGGAGCCATCCAAAGACACCACTGTGACATTAGGGATTTCCCAGGGACGCTCCCTGGGATGTCAGGGACCACTCCCTCACCTTACCCGGGGACACCAGGACCCCTCCAGGGACAGCACTGGGACATTAAGGACCCCCCTTTAACACAAGCCCTACCCCAAGACAATGCAGGGGCATTAAGGACTCCTCCCGGGACACCAGGACCCCCACAGGACCAGAAACACACAAGGGACATACTAGGGACACAAGGACGTTCCTGGGGACACCACTGGGGCACCAGGGACACCAGGACCACCCCAGTGACACCACGAGGACATTAAGGACCCCCACAGGGATACCTTGCGACACAAGGACATACTGGGAGACACCACTGGGACATCATTAGAATAGCCTTTAGGACATCAGGACCCCTCTAGGGACACCCCTGTGACACTAGGAATTTCCCAGGAACCCCGCCCCGGGACATAACGGACTACCCACTCACCTCCCTGGGGACACCAGGACCACCCCCAGGGACACCCCAGAACGCCCCAGGGGCACACTGGGACACCAGGATCCCCCCCAGGGACACCATTAGGACATCAGGGACTCCCCTGGGGACACCACTAGAACATTAAGGACCCCCAGAAGGACACATTAGGTCACATGCACCCACTGACAGACACCACTGGGACATCCAGAATGAACTGGGGACATCAGGACCCCTCCAGGGACACTGCTGCAACATTAATGGCACCCACCCCCCCACCCACCCCAGGGACACATTGTGATACACAAGGACCCATTGAGACACACCACTGGGACATCTAGTATGGCCTGGAGATGCCAGGACCACCCCAGTGACAGCACTGGAACATTTAGGACCCCCCTGGAAACACACGACCTGCATCCAGGGAAACTTTAGGGGCATTAGGAACTCCCCCTGGGACACCAGGACCCTCGCAGGACACACTGGGAGACCCGAATGCCTATAGGGACACCTGAGAACACTAGGAGACATCACTGGGATACCAGGGACACTCCCGGGGACATTAGGAGCCTCCCAGGGACACCCTAGTGACATTAGGGACATCTTGGAAGCAGAAGAACCCCCCACAGAGCACTCCTGGGACAGCGGGACCCCCCAAGGGGATTCTCCAGCAGGTCACTCTCAGTTGTCACGCAGAAGCTCCCCCTTGATGGAAGTCCTTAGCAGCAGGGCAACCCTCAGATCTGCACTGTCAAGGAAACGGAGCCCCAAAAACAGACCCCCCCATCCCAAAATGGGAGGACCCTCTCCCCACATGACACTTGATAGTTTAACATTATGCTAGGGGCCAACCAATGTCCTTTTTCTTCTAGTGCCGTGCCGATCATGGGTGGTACATGGACGGTCACCTTCTGCCCCATGGTGAACTTAGGGGCCTCCTGCATCAGTAGCACAGGTGCTGCTCCTGCTTTAAGGCATCCAGGCCATCCTGAGCTCACCTCATCCAGCTCTTTGCAGGAGTAAGCTACAGCCCGCCCCTGAGGCCCTAAACAATGTGCCAGAACTCCAAAGGCAATACCTTTTCTCTCACGCTTAAAAAGTGCACAGGTCTTTGTCACGTCAGGTAATCCCCACGTGGGGGCCTCCACCAGAGCTCACTTCAGACGCTTGAAAGTGGCTTTACTCTCCTCTGTCCCACCAATAGACTCATGGCAGGAGTTTTTCAGTAGCTCGTACTGAGCTTTCACAAATAATACACAATCGCTACCCAAAGCCGACACCATCCGACCACCCCAAGAAATCCTCATAGTTGCTTGAGAGTTTGAGGCTCCGTGAGGCAGCAAATAGCCTCCTTCTGTTGGGATCCCAACTGTCTCTGGCCTTCCAGCACCTCAAACCCCAAACATGGAAGTGACTCCTGGATAATTCTATATCCACTAATTCCCAAGACATTTAGAAGGCTTATCGTCAGGGAAAGACACAGCTCCCAAGTCCCTGCTGCGACCAGAATATCATCCTATGATCGCAGAACTCTTCCCTGATCATTTTCTGTTCTCCAAATGTTGAACTGCTTTGCCAACTGATTCCCAAAGATTGTTGGGATATTTTGAAAGCCTTGTGGTATAACTGCCCAAGTGTATTGCATTTTCCTTCCTGTTTCTGCGTTTGCGCATTCAAAAGCAAAAGGCTTCTGACTGTCAGTGCCCAGGGGAGCACAGAAAAAGGCATCTTTCACATCAAAAACTGTACACCATCCCTGTTCCCCTGTAAGGGTGGTTTAGTATCTGTATGGATGTGCTACTACAGGATAAATACCTTGAGGTATGTGATTTATTGCTCTTAAATCCTGCACCAATCGTCAATCTTGACCCTTGGCCTTTTTCACTGGCAAAACAGGGGTGTTGGATTTCGACGCACACCCCACCAACAGCTTGTACTTCAAGAATTTCTGAATTATTGCTACCAACCCATTCCTAACTTCCAGCTTCAGGCGATACTGTTTCATTCTCAGGGGGATGATCCAGGCTTTAAGTCAATCCTTACAAGTTTTGACCTGTGGGATTTTCCAGGAACCTCTCCGGCTCGTACAATAGGAATTACAGCATCTCTGATCTCCGGGTGTATCTTTCTCCTTTCAAGGCAGCATAGCCTGTAATAACAAAGCTGCTGCCTCTACACAAACAGTTTCTGGAATGAAGATTTCTATTTCCTTGTTTTAAAATCAGATTTCTGCTTCCAATTTTTTTGGAGTCGATCTCTCCCCAAACAATGCTTTTGGAGAATTTGGCTAGTATAAAAACTGATGAGTAACCCACTGTTTTCCCAGCTTCATTGTTAAGGGTTTCAAAAATGGCCCAAGTTTCATGGGTCCCTGCCATACCAGCAATGCTTATATTCTTATGGCTTAGTTCTCCTCTAAAGTCTTCTGAACAGAGGAAGTAGCCCCAGGATCCACCCAAAGCTCAACTTCTTCACTTCCCAGCTCTGCTTTAACCAGAAGTTCCTCTGGGGAGAGACTCCTCCGCTCCCCCTCATTCCTCGCTTACTGGGAGTGAGGGGGCAGAGGGGCTCCAATCATTAAGCAGATGGTCTTCTTCTGAATGCCTATCCCTTTTGCACTGTGCACACTGATTATCACCCAACCAAGGGCTGGGCCGCAGTCCCCCTCTCGGGGCTCTGCCCCATCCTCAGGCCCTTCCCCTCACCCTACTACTCTACTCTGATACCACCAACAAGCAACAATTTACTCTTTCCTTTTGACTCTCTCTATGACGATCTGCAATCCAAGCAACATCCAACAGCTTTCCCCTATCTCGAGCAATCACTTCTTTGTAACTTTTGTAATTTTCTTCTAATACCATCCCAGGATTGGCCCACCAATAGAGGGGCCAATTGATCTCATGCCTCATCAGATTCAGGGTCAGTACTTGTAGAGTTGTGGGCTACCTCCTTCATTCTGTTCTGCAGATCTGTGGGGGGCTCTTGGCTATCGTGCCTAGCCTCATACCATTCAGACATGGTTATTGCCTTAGCCACAGCATTTTGAATGTCAAGTATAATCCCTTTCTGATACCGAGTCAAAAGTTGCCTGGGTCCCAGTTCGGACTAACAGAGGGGAAATGATGCTCCACAGTTCCTGTTTCAGCCTCAGCTTCCACATGTATTCTAGTGGCTTGACAAACAATCTCCTTCTTACTACTGTCAAACAAAACCTGCAGTATTGCTTCTATATCCTTACACCCTGGATCCTGCGTTTTAACCATCATTATTTCAAAACCACCAGCCACCTTCTCAGGGTTGTCTTGGTAATTTCCTGTGGTTGCTTTGCAATTCTTCAACTCTGTTACTGAAAATGGGACCCTCACCACAATGGGTCCTTCATTTCCCACAGCCTGGCACAGGGGAGCCTGTATCACTTCCCCTGGTTTGGCCCACTCCCACCCTGCGGCTGGGCTAAAACCTTCTGCCCCACTAAATCACTCTCCTTCTTCACAGCCACTTTCCCTGCCACCAGCCTCGTCAGCTCGCCTGCCACCACTTTCTCTTACCCTGCTCACATCACTGATATCAGCGTCAGAACTCTCTCCCCATCTCTGCTGGGCTCCAATCATTAACTCTAAACCATCATCTCTAAACCTACTTCTTTCTTGTAGTCATTACAATTTTAAACACCTCTGTCTTATACTACAAGCAGAGCAGACCCTTTTCAACGACCTCTTCTTATCCTTTTCCAAAGCCAAGAGAAAAGGATCTCAGGGAGGTAAATTTATACCACACTGGTTTTGCCATTCAGAATGGGTCTTTACAGTGGAAGAAAGATCAGCATATCAAACTCTGTCCCTTTTCCTTTCTTGCCTTCAAAACAACATCAGCTGTAACATCATACAATAATGCAAACCGACAGTTTTCCCCATCACCCAGTTTATACAGAGACCACCCCTGAGTAGAGTATTGCACTAGGTTGCTTTTAGTTACGTTTCCCTCATAACTACCCCTTAATTCTTCCCAGTGTTCCAAAACACGTCCAAGTGGAGACTGCTGTAAAATACCACAGTCGTGTACACTGACCAGGGCCCATTTCCTTTTAGCATCCTGAACATTTTATCATACACATATATAGAAGTATTTTCAGATGTTCCGAGTGCACTCTACTAGACACACACACACACACACAACATTAATATACTTGAGTATGCCAGGCAGAAATTTTACCAGACGCATTGTTTCCAGGAGAGCACTCAATAACCCAACCCAGCAGGGCTTTTGCCTCTACTTAGGGGCAGGTATCCCAGACCACAAGGAATGCCTGACATCTTACCAGGGGAACGTTGCTTTGGAGTCGTTGGTCCGGGAATCAGAGGTCTTCCCCAAGAGTCCCTCAGTGCCGGCTGGAATTGCTGCGATCCACAGCTCCACCGACGCTCACTAGCAGAGTCTCACCTGGGTCACCAGAAAATGATACCGTAAAGGCTGTCACGGTGAAAAACCCTCTCAGACTTGATGTGAAGTTTCAGAAGGCAGGCATTCTTTATGACAGCGCTGGGAGCACAAGTGAGTGTTTCCTCTGAGCACGCTCACCAAGTTACTGGTGGGAACACATTACATACAGCAGAGTACTTGCATGCTCATAGTGCATCACACATGCACACTCTACTGACTTGTCTCCTCTTGCGGCCAGAACTTCCCCACTCGGAGGCTATTTATGTATCACTCAAGAGAATAATGTTCTTTTCCCCATCTGCTCTTTGTTTTGCGCCCTTCCCAAGGCTGACTCCCGGATTAGACATCCCTTTGTTCATCATTTGCAACAACTTTAGAGAGGTAGCTTAGCCTAAACTTTGTGCCTAGATTTCTTTCACATAGAGCCAAACACGACATTAGAGCTTGGAAAGTGGGGAGTTTAGACATCTGGTCCCGTTGCTGAGCCAGCAACCTTCCCTGAACAGATTCCTTGGACAGGAAGGTATATACAGTGCTATCTATACAGTGCCATCAAAACCTTCCCCTACATACCATGGCTGTCCCTAAAATCCTTCCATTGAGCACCCCAGTCACACCTAAAAGCCTCCCCATTGCCCCCATCCCGTTCCCAAGTTCTTCCCTCAAACCACCCCACACCCCACACCCCAGTTCATTTCTAAAATCCTCCCCCGTGCCTCTCGGACTGTCCCCAGACTATTTCCCCCGTGCTCCCAACCCCAGCAGTCCATCTATACAATCCTTCCCCCACCCCCCTCCTTTGCCCCCACAACCTTCCCCCTGTACCCCCATCCCACCCTGAGAACCTTCCTCAACACCCCAACCACCCCCCTCCGTCGGGCCCTGCAGTGATTCCACTTGCCCCCAGTCTGGCCCTAACATCCTTCCCCTCACTCCCGTCCTGTCCCTAAAGCCCTTCCCCCCAGACCCTCATGGCCATTCCTAGACTCCTTTCCCCCGACCCCACACTTTCTCCTTTCACTATTTCTCCCCAGCCCCTGCCAGTCATGCCCTACACTCCTTCCCACAGCCCCCCCTCCACTCTGTCGCAAAAAACCTTTCCCCTGCCCCCGGCAGCCCCTAAAACCCTCTGTGGAACCCCCCTCTTACTACCTACAGGCCTCCCCCGACCCCCTCGGTCCGTCACTAAATCCCGCACACACACCCTGCCCCCACAGCCCAGCTAGAGACTTAGAGACTCCTTCCCCCCGCCCCCCCGGTCCATCCCTGAAATCTCTCCCCCAGCCCCACGGTCTGTCCCCAACAGCCCCCCCCGGCCCCAGCAGGGCTGGCTCTTTACCACCGCGGTGGGAAAGGCGCTCAGGTTCTGCCAAGCATCTCTGCAGCTGCTGCTGTTTGAGGTCACCCTCAGAGCGAGAGTAGGACAGGACAGCCAGTGCCACCAGGGCTCAGCTGCTGGGAGCCCCAGCTTGTGCAGCATAGGGTGGGCCTCCCGCCACGGCCCAGCACAGCCTGCAGGTCCCCTCCGTCGAAAAGTCACCTCCTCTGGGCCATGGCCGCTCTGACAGGGCTCTTCCCAAAGCAGCCAACTCTGTCCCTCATGCCTACTGTCAGGCACAGGGGACGCTCACCTGAGAGCAGCTCCTGGCTGCACTGTGAGAGGGGGGGGAGGCCCGGCAGGAGGCCTCATAGCCCTGGGCACAGGATCCCTCTGAATTCAGCTGTTCCATTGCCTCAGGCAGCCAGCACAGAAAATGGTGCCGCAAGGCGTGCGGTGCCACGGTTTGAAACTCCAGTGCCAACCGAGAAGGGGGGAAACTGTCAACCCGCTTGGTCCTTGATGTCAGAAAGAGCTTCCTTGCCTGGTTTCTTACACGTTGCAACTCTTAGCTACACCACATGCTCGAGGTTATTCTAGGCTTCTCTCAGGGAAGGAAAGAGATGCCCAACTGCATACGTGCGTCTAATCACCAGAGCATTTTGAAGTTTAAACTGTGAAAAATTACATTTCAAAAGAGAATCAAAGTTACACCCATTACCACCCAAGGTTCATGCCAGATGTTCTCCATAAAGGAGGACAGAGAAAGGTGTGGCTGTATTGCTCACAGAACACTAGAATCATTTCAGCTAGCAGGCACCCTGGAAGGTCTCCCATGCCTCCTCATGTTCTAAACAGCCACAGTGAAGGAAAGGCTCCACGGAAGGAAAATCCTTTTCTCGTCACAGCTAGGGGTGCCACCGAGGCACTTCCTGGCTCCCAGTGTTACAGAAAGAAGTTTGAAGCACTCTCCTCCAGAACTGATTCTCTTCTAAGAACGACCAAAGGTGAGGGAAATGCACAAGTGGAAAGACGCCTGAGACAGACATAAATGCACATACACGTAACAGTTTACTATGAGGTTTGCTTCTTCAGGAAGCAAGGTTCAAGTATCCTTCTCATCAGTCTTCCTCCCCATCTTTATCCAGTCTTCCCTACTTTTGTTTCAAACATCTGTAAAAATCTATTTCAGTTTATTCTGAGAGATTTTTAGTGCACCTCATTTCGTTCGTAGCATGGTCCTGCTGCCCTGCTAATATGTCAAAATGTCAAGATCCAGCTCAGACAGAGCCCCCAAACATCTGGCCAACAGCTAAACCACCTAAGGTCTGGCTTTTCTCACCAAAACAGCTACTCTCAGGACCAGGTCTTAAAAACGTACGGCTTTAAAAACAAGTGGCTTATGTAGGTGCTCCTACACTCCCCTGCAATGGGCAGCTTCCTCGTGAGACCAAGGTGCTGCAGGGTGGTGCAGAGCAAGAATTAGTTAAACCAGACCAAGTTTACGATGGAACTGAAATGGTCAAAGACCTCTGTTTGAACGGCAGAGAGGCGGCTGTAAGTCAGCTAGAGGCAAGTTCCAGCCAGAGTGCCGGCTTGCTGCCAGCACCAGCCCAGGGCTCTCCTGAGCAAGTGCCAGGACACCCTGAGGACAGAGGTTGACTCAAATAACAGGCCCCACAGAGCAAGGGCAGCAGAGGCCCTAGCCGGTCAGCAGCTGGAGCACCAGAGGCACGGGCAGAGGCCCAAGGCGTGGGCTCTGCTTGGCATGGAGAAGAAGGAGCACAGGGGCTCTCCAGCTCTGCCTGCTGGCATGGGCCTTGCCTGCACACGTCTTTCTCCCAGGATGGACCAGGCACAGACAACCACTGGGGGAATGTGCTCAGCTTTTATTGGCCTCAGAAAGTGTCCAGGGTGGAGCAGAGTCTGGCACCTCAATGTCCTCATGGCAGCTGAACGTGTTGGGCGCCGTCCATGCACCCATGCCTCGCGTGCCTCCCTGTGCCACACCCTCTGGATACCGCACAGGATCAGGGCCAGCTGCCATCTCTGGGGACCCCTCTGCCAGAACGGCCCTGCTGCTCTTGCTGTGCTGTGATGCAAGTAGAGCAGAAAGCCTTGCGCAGAGCCCTGAGTGCCCTGCGGAAGAGGGAGGGCCATCGCCGTCGAGCTGGGGCATGCAGGAGGGCAGCCATGCCTGTGGAAGGAAGAGAAGTGTGGGCAGGGGGCTGGGCAGGTAATAGGCAAGATCCTGCCTGCTCCCCGCCACCGAGAGCTTTCCCCAGGGAGTGGTGGCCAGGGAAGCCAGCCCCCATGCACGCAGTCCTTCTGCTTTGGCCTGGGTGCACATTGCCGGGATGGCTGGGCTAAGCCTTCCCTTGCCAGGCCAGCGCTACACTGGGGGATGTACCTGGGTCATCCTCGAGCTCATCCCTGGGCTTGGAGCAGGGCCATGTGTTATCGCTCTGCTCAGGAGCTGGCTGCCCCTCTTGGAAGCCAGCATGGGGGTCCTGGAACAGCTCCAGGAATGAGGGGTTGGCCATAATGCTGTGGATGGTGATATCTTCCCCTTGGCACAGCTCTTTGTCACTGCTGTCTTCCCTCTTGTCCTTCTCCAGTGCTGAGTGCCCTGGCTCCTCCTATGAAAACATTAAGAGCAAAAGGAGATCTAAGCATCCGTTATTGGCTACCGGGGAAAACACCGGCACTTAGGGACATGCTTTAGTGGTAGACTATGCAGTGCCATGTGTCAGGTTGGTTAGGTTTATGGTCCCTGCAGCCAGAGGAGGGCTGTGCGTCACCTCTGTGCTGGGAGGCCACATGCACGAGGAGAGCAAGATCACCGGCAGGGGATGGGGAGGATATCAGCGGGCTGACACGGACAGCACCAGCCATCTCCCTGCTGCACATGGCCTGGACACTGCACCTGCCTGCAGTAACTCGTGGTGCTCAGCGCTGGTCACATGCCCTTGGCTCACCTAGTGCCAAGAGTCCCAGGACAAGGGAGACCACGTGGCATCTGTTTCATCTTCTACTGCTGGGTCAAGGTGGGGTGTGGCAGCATCATCCAGAGAGATCTGAAGCAGCAATGAAGCCAGATCTTCCTCATGCGCTGCTGGGGAGAATATGCCTGTGCTGGCCTCTCCTTGATGGTCTCCAGACACGGTAGAAGCCCTGTATACTCCACCCTTGCATTCTGCTGGCACCAGACTGGCTGAGTTGGGCTCTCCCTGATGTTCTCCAGACAAATAAGACTCATTGTCCCGAGGTGCGGCAGGTATTGGTGTTACTATTGCCACGTTCAAGTATTGTGCACCACTCAGCCAGCAGGGCCCATCCCGGGGAACAGCGTGGGGGTACTGGAAGAACTCCAGGAATGAGGAGTCTACCCACATGGTGTGAATGGTGATATCCTCTTCTTGAGACAGAATTTTGTCTCTATCATCTTCACAGTCTTCATCCCCGTGCAGGGGTCCTGGGTGGTTGTGTGGCCTTGCAGCCCATGCCCAGTGCTTCTTGGAAACATGGGTTGCTGTGCTTGCAGGACTGCCCGTCCTGCTCTGCAGGGCTTTCAGATCCTCTGTCTTCACTGGCGGCATGGCCACATGCTCCTTAAGAGCCTCTTGGTGCTCCAACAGCGATTTGCCTTTGCACTTGGTCTTTATGAGAGACGGCTGTGTTTTGGGGTGGCGCTCTGCCACTTGTCCCTGGTGCCCTGAAGCCACATCCCTCCTGCCCAGGGAAACTGGCACAGAAAGTCTGCCAGCAGCACTGGTGCTTTTACGTGCGTCACGCACGGGAAGAGCTGCAGAGGCCTTGCCACTGTGGGCCGCCCGGACCTCCTCTGTTCTTGCCATCTTCATCGCACCCAGCCTGTGTTCCCGATGCCACTGTGCCGCTGTCTGCTGGCTGGGTCGTTGGCTCCCAGTGAAAACCTTGTCCAGGTCCTTCCTCAAAAGGCACCTCTTTGTCTCCTTCCCAGCTGCGGCATTGGCTGCAGGGCTCTGTGGGGCATGCCTCCTGCTCTGCGCACTGGTGGCTTTCCCCTGCTCACCAGGGATGCCCCGAGTAGATGGGACAAGCTGTCGGAGTCTGCTGGTTGCAGTGCTGCTGGCCTTTTCCCTGCCCTGGCCAGAAGCTGCAGAGGCTGCTGCTGGCAGAGGCGGGAGCTTGCAGCAACTTCTGGCAGCTCCTGGTGCCCGAGCTGCGTGCACCTTCTGTGGTGCTGCTGCCTGCCTTGCTGGCAGACGGGCTGTCTCCTCGCGCCTCACCCTGACGGAGGGCATTGCCACCCTGCATGCTGGGCTGTCCGCCTGCAAGAGAAGGCGAGGAGAGAGGCTGCATGACTGTGGCCCTTTGCCCGTGCCCCATGTCCCAGCTGGAAAAGCCCCTGTGCCGGCTCCCCTGCCAGCCCCCAGGGCAGCACTCGGCCCCACAGGGAGTTGCCGCTCGGCTCCCAGAGCTGGCTGCGGAGCGCACTGGTCCGGCCATGGCCCACAGTGACTCCTGGGAGCATCTCCGACATGCCCGGGCAGCCTGCAGGCACGGTTTGTGGCGCTCAGTTTGCTATGTGACCGGGCCCTCCCGTCCCCTCCTGCAGCTCCCGCCTGCCTGTCGGCAGCTCCTGGACTCAGGAAGACGTTTGTACCGGCCTCCCTCGGGCTCCCTACCTGTGCGCATCGGCTCCCAGCGGCCTGCGAGCTGGGTGGGCATGGGAGACATCAGACTGCAAGCACGTGATTAAACTGTTAAAACACCCAGATACTTGAGGATTATTTACTGTATTAAATCCTCTTACAAGCAGGGCGGTCTGTTGCCCTGCGGGTAGTACAGTGGTATGACTGGCATGGCAGGCAATTTTCCTTTCCTACTACAAGGATGCATTCATGAAGGCAACTCTAGGGTGTAAGCGGTGCCGCACAACAAAGCAGCCTGTGAAAGCCAGACGTTAGCCGTTAGAAACAGGAAGAGGCAATGGGCCTTTGCTTCAGACTCAGCAAAAGATGTACCAAACCCGAGGAAGGTGACAAAAAGGGAAGAGTTTCCGTGGCGTAACTTTGGTGTGGCAGGTGAGGTTTCCATCCATGTTCCTCATGCCTCCGCCTCGTTTTGTTTGCAGATGCAGTGTTGGATCAAACTGCAAGACGAGTTTTCTTTACTGCACATGCTACTGTAGTGCAAATACCCTGTGGTTTCTCAGGACGCACACCAATCCCACCCCTAGTGCCTGATGGCTGAGATCCCCACTGGCTCCAGTAGCTGCACTCGGACCCCCCCTCACTCCACTGGCTGCACTGGGACGCACACCAGTAGCTGGCACCACAAGCCAGAGCTGCCTACGGCCTCGGGTTGACTCCAGTAGCTGGCACTCAGTCCACCCCCGCCACGTCCCCCATAGCAGGCACGGAGTCCCTTCAGCTCACAGGCAAACAGGACAGGGAGTGAGATTACACAGAGCGGTCATTAAAAGAGGTTTAATGAGAAGCTCTATGAGAAGACAGGACAGACGTCATCTATGCCCTGCCACCAATCACTTGTCTCTGGGGAGACTGTGGTGTCATCAGGTCGCCCGTCACCTGGAACTTCCTCAACGAGATTAGAGGGGATCAATCCCCTTGTGCCGTCGGTCAGCTCTCCCACGTACCAACCGTCTCCATCCACGTCTCCAAAGACGTAAACGTATTGTCCAGCAACTAGCGGAAGCTCCAGCTCAGGCCGCTCGTTGGGACCATCAAAAGGATCATAGCTGTAACGAGCGATGAATGCTCGAAGCTCTGCCGGTTGCTTTCTCATAGCCTCCAGCAGGACGGTCTCCTTGTCTGCTCCCAGGTTAGCCTGCTGCGGCTTGGAAACGGTGCTGTTGGATCTTTCTCCTTCCGGCCATTGCAGTTCCTGAAACAGCTGCTGGCGGCGTTTCTTTAGATTCTCAAACCGATCACTGAGTTCCTTCAGATGGGCAGGGAATGCCCGCAGGGATTCTCTGTGCTCCCTGTGGGCCAGCTTTGTCTCCTCATGTTCCCTCTCCAGCTGTTGACTCCTTTCTGCCCTGTCCCTCATGGCTTTCAGCTCGCGCTCGGCCGCTTCCAGCCAGGTAAAAAGACAGATGGTTGCTTGGATGGCAGAGTCTCGCTCCTCTGCCAGTCGCGCTAGCTGCCCTTTCAGGTTGGCATTTTCAGCCTGAACCTGTTCTGTCAAAGCCATCTGCCCACGCAGGCGAGCGTTTTCTTCAGCCAGGTGGGTGTTTTCATTTGTCACCTTGGCGAGCTGCACCTGCAACTCCTCACCAGCTTGCCCGGGGGTGCTCACATCGGAGGATCCAGCCGCTCGGGCCTCCAGCCCCTCAGCTGCCTTCTGTGCCAAGTCGTGCCGCTTGTCCCGTGCCAGCAGAGCTCTGGTGGGCTCTCCCATTTCTCCACCCCTCGGCTGAGGAAGCAATGGTTGGAACAGTTGCTCAGCGGAGCGCTGGATGGGCAGTGGCACGCAAGCATTGACCAGGCGATCGATGGTCACCTGCAGCTGCCAGGCTCGCTCTCCCAGCTGCAAGGTGAGGGCAGCTAGTTGAGCATTCTTCTGCTGCAGTCTCCCTGCCTCCTTGCATGCTCTTGGAGAACCGTCCTTTCCCAGGAGGCGGCTCTCCATCTCTGAGGAACTCTGCGTCCTCTCCAGGTCTTTCAGAAGACGCTGCAGACGTCTGCTCTGCTCCAGGAGATGGCTGCATGCGCTGCCAGGCAGCATCAAGTCCTCCCGCTCCATCAGCCGGAGCTGAGCACCTCTCACAGCCTGGCACGTTGCTTGTGGCCCAGCACTGTGGCTTTCTGTTGGTCTTTCCTGCAGGGCCGCCAAGGTGTGGGGCCTGTTTCTGCCAGAGGAGCAGGAGCTCTGCGTCCCCTGATGGCCCTGGTGGCCAGGAGAGCCCTCAGGCTGGGCCGTGCAGGGGGAGGCAGGCAGCTCGCGCTTGAACCGCTGCAGGATGGGTTGGGTGGACAGTGCCATCTCCTGCTGCAGCTGGTTCTGGAGGCAATGGGTGCGGGTGGGCTGGGAGACAGCTGTGGCATTGGCTGCAGGGCTGTGTGGGGCATGGCTCCAGCTCTGCCCACTGGTGGCTTTCCCCTGCTCACCAGGGATGCCCCGAGTAGATGAGTCAAGCTGTTGGTGTCTGCTGGCTGTGGTGATGGTGGCCATCTGATCCTCCGTCTTCACTGGCGGCATGGCCACATGCTCCTTAAGAGCCTCTTGGTGCTCCAACAGCGATTTGCCTTTGCACTTGGTCTTTATGAGAGACGGCTGTGTTTTGGGGTGGCGCTCTGCCACTTGTCCCTGGTGCCCTGAAGCCACATCCCTCCTGCCCAGGGAAACTGGCACAGAAAGTCTGCCAGCAGCACTGGTGCTTTTACGTGCGTCACGCACGGGAAGAGCTGCAGAGGCCTTGCCACTGTGGGCCGCCCGGACCTCCTCTGTTCTTGCCATCTTCGTCGCACCCAGCCTGTGTTCCCGATGCCACTGTGCCGCTGTCTGCTGGCTGGGTCGTTGGCTCCCAGTGAAAACCTTGTCCAGGTCCTTCCTCAAAAGGCACCTCTTTGTCTCCTTCCCAGCTGCGGCATTGGCTGCAGGGCTGTGTGGGGCATGCCTCCTGCTCTGCGCACTGGTGGCTTTCCCCTGCTCACCAGGGATGCCCCGAGTAGATGGGACAAGCTGTCGGAGTCTGCTGGTTGCAGTGCTGCTGGCCTTTTCCCTGCCCTGGCCAGAAGCTGCAGAGGCTGCTGCTGGCAGAGGCGGGAGCTTGCAGCAACTTCTGGCAGCTCCTGGTGCCCGAGCTGCGTGCACCTTCTGTGGTGCTGCTGCCTGCCTTGCTGGCAGACGGGCTGTCTCCTCGCGCCTCACCCTGACGGAGGGCATTGCCACCCTGCATGCTGGGCTGTCCGCCTGCAAGAGAAGGCGAGGAGAGAGGCTGCATGACTGTGGCCCTTTGCCCGTGCCCCGTGTCCCAGCTGGAAAAGCCCCTGTGCCGGCTCCCCTGCCAGCCCCCAGGGCAGCACTCGGCCCCACAGGGAGTCGCCGCTCGGCTCCCAGAGCTGGCTGGGGAGCGCACTGGTCCGGCCATGGCCCACAGTGACTCCTGGGAGCATCCCCGACATGCCCGGGCAGCCTGCAGGCACGGCTTGTGGCGCTCAGTTTGCTATGTGACCGGGCCCTCCCGTCCCCTCCTGCAGCTCCCGCCTGCCTGTCGGCAGCTCCTGGACTCGGGAAGACGTTTGTCCCGGCCTCCCTCGGGCTCCCTACCTGTGCGCGTCGGCTCCCAGCGGCCTGCGAGCTCTGTGGGCAGGGGAGCCCTCGCAGCCTGTTCCCATGGGGGGACGAAGCCTGTCCCTGGCTGTCCTGCGGCGCTGCCAGCGGCTGCCTGTGGCCCATCTGTGGGCAGGAGGAGGAGAAGTCAAGGACTGGAGGCGGCTGCCTTGGCACAGCGGCCCCCACAGTGGCGGCAAGCCCGGCCCCGGCACTAAGGCAGCTCCGCGTGGCCCTGTCCCACCACCGGCCTCCCCCTCCTGCCCCGTCCCTCACCTGGCGCTGGTTCTGCAGGCCCGGCAGCCTGCTGTTGGGCTGGGGGGGGGCGTTTGCCTCCTCATGCGTGGGCATCTTCGGCGGCGTCTGCCGACGACCGACCATGGTCACCCAGGGGAGATGCTGCCTCCTGAGGGAGTGGCTCTCCTGGGAGTGGGCACCCCAGGGCTCTGGCTCCTTAAATACCCGCGGGGTCACCATGGGGACCCGTATCACAGTGACCTCTGGGCATGGTGCGCCGCCTGCATCACAAAGCCCTTGCGGTTGCTGTGGAGACGCTCACACCCACACCTGGCGGGGACTGGCTGGAACCGGCTGTGCCCGGCGTGGGGCAGCCCCTGCTTGCCCCTCACAGAGGCCCCAGCAGGCCCGAGCCCGCACCTCCCACATCCCCCCGGTGCCAGCAGCCTCTGCAGAGCTCAGTCCTGTGTGCGTGCAGCAGCTCTGGGTGCCACCGCCCGGGGCCTTGTCCCCAGGCATGGCTCCCACACAGGGTGCCCAGGCCTGGGGACGCTCCGGTGCCCGCCTACAGCAACGCCGGGAAGGCCCGCAGGCCCGTGCTCAGAGGCCACTGGCCACGCCGAGCTGCTCCCGGCAGTCGCCGTGGGCCGCGGGGTGACCAGCCCTCTCCCCAGACGGCTCTGGGAGGTCCCTCCCAGGCTGCTCTTCTTCAGTGCCTTTCCTCCAGAGGTGGAGCGTGCAAGGGCTCACACCCACAGCCAGGACGAGGGAGCAGGGCTGCCTCCCTGGGGCTGACGGTCTGTGCTCCCTTTCAAGCTGGAATGAGAAGAAAAGCTGCCTTTGTTCCCAGTTACAACACAGAGAAACGGCTGCCTCGTGCACAAGCCTGCACCTTTTCTGACAGAAAATGGCTTTGGGGTACTATGGAAACTCCTGGGGAGAAAAAAAAAAACCCAAACCATTAAAATAAACGCGGCTCAGCTGATGTTGGAGACCTTGGTATTAGACACCCAGACTTGTTCTCCTCCACGCAGTTATCACTCCTGCACCAGGAACTGCTTGCTAGTGGGTGAATCTGACAGCAGCAGCTCCCAGGCAGAGCTGGGAGCAGCTCCTGGGGACATCTTTAGGCTTTACAGCAGTGTTTGCTGCCCCAGCACGGGCCCCCTGCCCCCTGCAGGGACCAGGCAGGAGGCTGGAGGGAAGAGTCCCACCAACAGCTTTGACCTCCAGGCTGGAGAACCCTGTCCCAGGCTCAGGCACCGCTGCCTCCGGGCTCCCCTACCCCATCCT
This sequence comes from Falco naumanni, assembly GCF_017639655.2. Lineage (NCBI taxonomy): Eukaryota > Metazoa > Chordata > Aves > Falconiformes > Falconidae > Falco > Falco naumanni. The sequence continues at coordinate 14,762,454 of NC_054057.1, read as the reverse complement.
GGGGCAATAAGGCAACTCTCTTCCTTCTACAGAACAACACTCAAAGCTTAAGGGGAGTTTCCTCTTAAGGCATTTCCTCCCTAATGCAGGTTTCCCCCAGGCCTAGAGGTTGCCACAGGGCTCTATGGTCAGTGTTCAAAGGTGTCTCAAATGCCAAAAGGAAAGTGGCTTTTCGCAGGCAACAATGCAGTGAGATTTCTGAAGCTGTGTAAAATAACGTGTTCACCTTGCCCATCAAGTGCGTTATCGTGAGGACCTGGCCAGGGCCCTGGTTTTGTACAGCAGCAGAGATGCTGTTGCAGCCACAGGACTCCAAGTTCTGGCGGCTTGAAAGGAACAAACTCAAACATCTCAGAGCTCACCATGACATCCAAATAGCTGGCCGGGAAACCCTTCTTCGAAGCTGCTAGATGAAATGACAGGGCAGAAACGTAGAGGGAGCAAGTTTTCTCAGGAAAGGAAAGAGAAACCCCACTTTTTTTTTGAAACACAGATTTAGCCCCCTTAATATTTTTTCTTGTTAGATTGTGTCAGCAGTCAGACTGCAAGCACGTGATTAAACTGTTAAAACACCCAGATACTTGAGGATTATTTACTGTATTAAATCCTCTTACAAGCAGGGCGGTCTGTTGCCCTGCGGGTAGTACAGTGGTATGACTGGCATGGCAGGCAATTTTCCTTTCCTACTACAAGGATGCATTCATGAAGGCAACTCTAGGGTGTAAGCGGTGCCGCACAACAAAGCAGCCTGTGAAAGCCAGACGTTAGCCGTTAGAAACAGGAAGAGGCAATGGGCCTTTGCTTCAGACTCAGCAAAAGATGTACCAAACCCGAGGAAGGTGACAAAAAGGGAAGAGTTTCCGTGGCGTAACTTTGGTGTGGCAGGTGAGGTTTCCATCCATGTTCCTCATGCCTCCGCCTCGTTTTGTTTGCAGATGCAGTGTTGGATCAAACTGCAAGACGAGTTTTCTTTACTGCACATGCTACTGTAGTGCAAATACCCTGTGGTTTCTCAGGACGCACACCAATCCCACCCCTAGTGCCTGATGGCTGAGATCCCCACTGGCTCCAGTAGCTGCACTCGGACCCCCCCTCACTCCACTGGCTGCACTGGGACGCACACCAGTAGCTGGCACCACAAGCCAGAGCTGCCTACGGCCTCGGGTTGACTCCAGTAGCTGGCACTCAGTCCACCCCCGCCACGTCCCCCATAGCAGGCACGGAGTCCCTTCAGCTCACAGGCAAACAGGACAGGGAGTGAGATTACACAGAGCGGTCATTAAAAGAGGTTTAATGAGAAGCTCTATGAGAAGACAGGACAGACGTCATCTATGCCCTGCCACCAATCACTTGTCTCTGGGGAGACTGTGGTGTCATCAGGTCGCCCGTCACCTGGAACTTCCTCAACGAGATTAGAGGGGATCAATCCCCTTGTGCCGTCGGTCAGCTCTCCCACGTACCAACCGTCTCCATCCACGTCTCCAAAGACGTAAACGTATTGTCCAGCAACTAGCGGAAGCTCCAGCTCAGGCCGCTCGTTGGGACCATCAAAAGGATCATAGCTGTAACGAGCGATGAATGCTCGAAGCTCTGCCGGTTGCTTTCTCATAGCCTCCAGCAGGACGGTCTCCTTGTCTGCTCCCAGGTTAGCCTGCTGCGGCTTGGAAACGGTGCTGTTGGATCTTTCTCCTTCCGGCCATTGCAGTTCCTGAAACAGCTGCTGGCGGCGTTTCTTTAGATTCTCAAACCGATCACTGAGTTCCTTCAGATGGGCAGGGAATGCCCGCAGGGATTCTCTGTGCTCCCTGTGGGCCAGCTTTGTCTCCTCATGTTCCCTCTCCAGCTGTTGACTCCTTTCTGCCCTGTCCCTCATGGCTTTCAGCTCGCGCTCGGCCGCTTCCAGCCAGGTAAAAAGACAGATGGTTGCTTGGATGGCAGAGTCTCGCTCCTCTGCCAGTCGCGCTAGCTGCCCTTTCAGGTTGGCATTTTCAGCCTGAACCTGTTCTGTCAAAGCCATCTGCCCACGCAGGCGAGCGTTTTCTTCAGCCAGGTGGGTGTTTTCATTTGTCACCTTGGCGAGCTGCACCTGCAACTCCTCACCAGCTTGCCCGGGGGTGCTCACATCGGAGGATCCTTCTTCATCTGCAGCCGCTCGGGCCTCCAGCCCCTCAGCTGCCTTCTGTGCCAAGTCGTGCCGCTTGTCCCGTGCCAGCAGAGCTCTGGTGGGCTCTCCCATTTCTCCACCCCTCGGCTGAGGAAGCAATGGTGGGAACAGTTGCTCAGCGGAGCGCTGGATGGGCAGTGGCACGCAAGCATTGACCAGGCGATCGATGGTCACCTGCAGCTGCCAGGCTCGCTCTCCCAGCTGCAAGGTGAGGGCAGCTAGTTGAGCATTCTTCTGCTGCAGTCTCCCTGCCTCCTTGCATGCTCTTGGAGAACCGTCCTTTCCCAGGAGGCGGCTCTCCATCTCAGAGGCACTCTGCGTGCCTCTCCAGGTCTTTCAGAAGACGCTGCAGACGTCTGCTCTGCTCCAGGAGATGGCTGCATGCGCTGCCAGGCAGCATCAAGTCCTCCCGCTCCATCAGCCGGAGCTGAGCACCTCTCACAGCCTGGCACGTTGCTTGTGGCCCAGCACTGTGGCTTTCTGTTGGTCTTTCCTGCAGGGCCGCCAAGGTGTGGGGCCTGTTTCTGCCAGAGGAGCAGGAGCTCTGCGTCCCCTGATGGCCCTGGTGGCCAGGAGAGCCCTCAGGCTGGGCCGTGCAGGGGGAGGCAGGCAGCTCGCGCTTGAACCGCTGCAGGATGGGTTGGGTGGACAGTGCCATCTCCTGCTGCAGCTGGTTCTGGAGGCAATGGGTGCGGGTGGGCTGGGAGACAGCTGTGGCATTGGCTGCAGGGCTGTGTGGGGCATGGCTCCAGCTCTGCCCACTGGTGGCTTTCCCCTGCTCACCAGGGATGCCCCGAGTAGATGAGTCAAGCTGTTGGTGTCTGCTGGCTGTGGTGATGGTGGCCATCTGATCCTCCGTCTTCACTGGCGGCATGGCCACATGCTCCTTAAGAGCCTCTTGGTGCTCCAACAGCGATTTGCCTTTGCACTTGGTCTTTATGAGAGACGGCTGTGTTTTGGGGTGGCGCTCTGCCACTTGTCCCTGGTGCCCTGAAGCCACATCCCTCCTGCCCAGGGAAACTGGCACAGAAAGTCTGCCAGCAGCACTGGTGCTTTTACGTGCGTCACGCACGGGAAGAGCTGCAGAGGCCTTGCCACTGTGGGCCGCCCGGACCTCCTCTGTTCTTGCCATCTTCGTCGCACCCAGCCTGTGTTCCCGATGCCACTGTGCCGCTGTCTGCTGGCTGGGTCGTTGGCTCCCAGTGAAAACCTTGTCCAGGTCCTTCCTCAAAAGGCACCTCTTTGTCTCCTTCCCAGCTGCGGCATTGGCTGCAGGGCTGTGTGGGGCATGCCTCCTGCTCTGCGCACTGGTGGCTTTCCCCTGCTCACCAGGGATGCCCCGAGTAGATGGGACAAGCTGTCGGAGTCTGCTGGTTGCAGTGCTGCTGGCCTTTTCCCTGCCCTGGCCAGAAGCTGCAGAGGCTGCTGCTGGCAGAGGCGGGAGCTTGCAGCAACTTCTGGCAGCTCCTGGTGCCCGAGCTGCGTGCACCTTCTGTGGTGCTGCTGCCTGCCTTGCTGGCAGACGGGCTGTCTCCTCGCGCCTCACCCTGACGGAGGGCATTGCCACCCTGCATGCTGGGCTGTCCGCCTGCAAGAGAAGGCGAGGAGAGAGGCTGCATGACTGTGGCCCTTTGCCCGTGCCCCGTGTCCCAGCTGGAAAAGCCCCTGTGCCGGCTCCCCTGCCAGCCCCCAGGGCAGCACTCGGCCCCACAGGGAGTCGCCGCTCGGCTCCCAGAGCTGGCTGGGGAGCGCACTGGTCCGGCCATGGCCCACAGTGACTCCTGGGAGCATCCCCGACATGCCCGGGCAGCCTGCAGGCACGGCTTGTGGCGCTCAGTTTGCTATGTGACCGGGCCCTCCCGTCCCCTCCTGCAGCTCCCGCCTGCCTGTCGGCAGCTCCTGGACTCGGGAAGACGTTTGTCCCGGCCTCCCTCGGGCTCCCTACCTGTGCGCATCGGCTCCCAGCGGCCTGCGAGCTCTGTGGGCAGGGGAGCCCTCGCAGCCTGTTCCCATGGGGGGACGAAGCCTGTCCCTGGCTGTCCTGCGGCGCTGCCAGCGGCTGCCTGTGGCCCATCTGTGGGCAGGAGGAGGAGAAGTCAAGGACTGGAGGCGGCTGCCTTGGCACAGCGGCCCCCACAGTGGCGGCAAGCCCGGCCCCGGCACTAAGGCAGCTCCGCGTGGCCCTGTCCCACCACCGGCCTCCCCCTCCTGCCCCGTCCCTCACCTGGCGCTGGTTCTGCAGGCCCGGCAGCCTGCTGTTGGGCTGGGGGGGGGGCGTTTGCCTCCTCATGCGTGGGCATCTTCGGCGGCGTCTGCCGACGACCGACCATGGTCACCCAGGGGAGATGCTGCCTCCTGAGGGAGTGGCTCTCCTGGGAGTGGGCACCCCAGGGCTCTGGCTCCTTAAATACCCGCGGGGTCACCATGGGGACCCGTATCACAGTGACCTCTGGGCATGGTGCGCCGCCTGCATCACAAAGCCCTTGCGGTTGCTGTGGAGACGCTCACACCCACACCTGGCGGGGACTGGCTGGAACCGGCTGTGCCCGGCGTGGGGCAGCCCCTGCTTGCCCCTCACAGAGGCCCCAGCAGGCCCGAGCCCGCACCTCCCACATCCCCCCGGTGCCAGCAGCCTCTGCAGAGCTCAGTCCTGTGTGCGTGCAGCAGCTCTGGGTGCCACCGCCCGGGGCCTTGTCCCCAGGCATGGCTCCCACACAGGGTGCCCAGGCCTGGGGACGCTCCGGTGCCCGCCTACAGCAACGCCGGGAAGGCCCGCAGGCCCGTGCTCAGAGGCCACTGGCCACGCCGAGCTGCTCCCGGCAGTCGCCGTGGGCCGCGGGGTGACCAGCCCTCTCCCCAGACGGCTCTGGGAGGTCCCTCCCAGGCTGCTCTTCTTCAGTGCCTTTCCTCCAGAGGTGGAGCGTGCAAGGGCTCACACCCACAGCCAGGACGAGGGAGCAGGGCTGCCTCCCTGGGGCTGACGGTCTGTGCTCCCTTTCAAGCTGGAATGAGAAGAAAAGCTGCCTTTGTTCCCAGTTACAACACAGAGAAACGGCTGCCTCGTGCACAAGCCTGCACCTTTTCTGACAGAAAATGGCTTTGGGGTACTATGGAAACTCCTGGGGAGAAAAAAAAAACCCAAACCATTAAAATAAACGCGGCTCAGCTGATGTTGGAGACCTTGGTATTAGACACCCAGACTTGTTCTCCTCCACGCAGTTATCACTCCTGCACCAGGAACTGCTTGCTAGTGGGTGAATCTGACAGCAGCAGCTCCCAGGCAGAGCTGGGAGCAGCTCCTGGGGACATCTTTAGGCTTTACAGCAGTGTTTGCTGCCCCAGCACGGGCCCCCTGCCCCCTGCAGGGACCAGGCAGGAGGCTGGAGGGAAGAGTCCCACCAACAGCTTTGACCTCCAGGCTGGAGAACCCTGTCCCAGGCTCAGGCACCGCTGCCTCCGGGCTCCCCTACCCCATCCTGGGGCAATAAGGCAACTCTCTTCCTTCTACAGAACAACACTCAAAGCTTAAGGGGAGTTTCCTCTTAAGGCATTTCCTCCCTAATGCAGGTTTCCCCCAGGCCTAGAGGTTGCCACAGGGCTCTATGGTCAGTGTTCAAAGGTGTCTCAAATGCCAAAAGGAAAGTGGCTTTTCGCAGGCAACAATGCAGTGAGATTTCTGAAGCTGTGTAAAATAACGTGTTCACCTTGCCCATCAAGTGCGTTATCGTGAGGACCTGGCCAGGGCCCTGGTTTTGTACAGCAGCAGAGATGCTGTTGCAGCCACAGGACTCCAAGTTCTGGCGGCTTGAAAGGAACAAACTCAAACATCTCAGAGCTCACCATGACATCCAAATAGCTGGCCGGGAAACCCTTCTTCGAAGCTGCTAGATGAAATGACAGGGCAGAAACGTAGAGGGAGCAAGTTTTCTCAGGAAAGGAAAGAGAAACCCCACTTTTTTTTTGAAACACAGATTTAGCCCCCTTAATATTTTTTCTTGTTAGATTGTGTCAGCAGTCAGACTGCAAGCACGTGATTAAACTGTTAAAACACCCAGATACTTGAGGATTATTTACTGTATTAAATCCTCTTACAAGCAGGGCGGTCTGTTGCCCTGCGGGTAGTACAGTGGTATGACTGGCATGGCAGGCAATTTTCCTTTCCTACTACAAGGATGCATTCATGAAGGCAACTCTAGGGTGTAAGCGGTGCCGCACAACAAAGCAGCCTGTGAAAGCCAGACGTTAGCCGTTAGAAACAGGAAGAGGCAATGGGCCTTTGCTTCAGACTCAGCAAAAGATGTACCAAACCCGAGGAAGGTGACAAAAAGGGAAGAGTTTCCGTGGCGTAACTTTGGTGTGGCAGGTGAGGTTTCCATCCATGTTCCTCATGCCTCCGCCTCGTTTTGTTTGCAGATGCAGTGTTGGATCAAACTGCAAGACGAGTTTTCTTTACTGCACATGCTACTGTAGTGCAAATACCCTGTGGTTTCTCAGGACGCACACCAATCCCACCCCTAGTGCCTGATGGCTGAGATCCCCACTGGCTCCAGTAGCTGCACTCGGACCCCCCCTCACTCCACTGGCTGCACTGGGACGCACACCAGTAGCTGGCACCACAAGCCAGAGCTGCCTACGGCCTCGGGTTGACTCCAGTAGCTGGCACTCAGTCCACCCCCGCCACGTCCCCCATAGCAGGCACGGAGTCCCTTCAGCTCACAGGCAAACAGGACAGGGAGTGAGATTACACAGAGAGGTCATTAAAAGAGGTTTAATGAGAAGCTCTATGAGAAGACAGGACAGACGTCATCTATGCCCTGCCACCAATCACTTGTCTCTGGGGAGACTGTGGTGTCATCAGGTCGCCCGTCACCTGGAACTTCCTCAACGAGATTAGAGGGGATCAATCCCCTTGTGCCGTCGGTCAGCTCTCCCACGTACCAACCGTCTCCATCCACGTCTCCAAAGACGTAAACGTATTGTCCAGCAACTAGCGGAAGCTCCAGCTCAGGCTGCTCGTTGGGACCATCAAAAGGATCATAGCTGTAACGAGCGATGAATGCTCGAAGCTCTGCCGGTTGTTTTCTCATAGCCTCCAGCAGGACGGTCTCCTTGTCTGCTCCCAGGTTAGCCTGCTGCGGCTTGGAAACGGTGCTGTTGGATCTTTCTCCTTCCGGCCATTGCAGTTCCTGAAACAGCTGCTGGCGGCGTTTCTTTAGATTCTCAAACCGATCACTGAGTTCCTTCAGATGGGCAGGGAATGCCCGCAGGGATTCTCTGTGCTCCCTGTGGGCCAGCTTTGTCTCCTCATGTTCCCTCTCCAGCTGTTGACTCCTTTCTGCCCTGTCCCTCATGGCTTTCAGCTCGCGCTCGGCCGCTTCCAGCCAGGTAAAAAGACAGATGGTTGCTTGGATGGCAGAGTCTCGCTCCTCTGCCAGTCGCGCTAGCTGCCCTTTCAGGTTGGCATTTTCAGCCTGAACCTGTTCTGTCAAAGCCGTCTGCCCACGCAGGCGAGCGTTTTCTTCAGCCAGGTGGGTGTTTTCATTTGTCACCTTGGCGAGCTGCACCTGCAACTCCTCACCAGCTTGCCCGGGGGTGCTCACATCGGAGGATCCTTCTTCATCTGTGCCGCTCGGGCCTCCAGCCCCTCAGCTGCCTTCTGTGCCAAGTCGTGCCGCTTGTCCCGTGCCAGCAGAGCTCTGGTGGGCTCTCCCATTTCTCCACCCCTCGGCTGAGGAAGCAATGGTGGGAACAGTTGCTCAGCGGAGCGCTGGATGGGCAGTGGCACGCAAGCATTGACCAGGCGATCGATGGTCACCTGCAGCTGCCAGGCTCGCTCTCCCAGCTGCAAGGTGAGGGCAGCTAGTTGAGCATTCTTCTGCTGCAGTCTCCCTGCCTCCTTGCATGCTCTTGGAGAACCGTCCTTTCCCAGGAGGCGGCTCTCCATCTCAGAGGGCACTCTGCTTGCCTCTCCAGGTCTTTCAGAAGACGCTGCAGGACGTCTGCTCTGCTCCAGGAGATGGCTGCATGCGCTGCCAGGCAGCATCAAGTCCTCCCGCTCCATCAGCCGGAGCTGAGCACCTCTCACAGCCTGGCACGTTGCTTGTGGCCCAGCACTGTGGCTTTCTGTTGGTCTTTCCTGCAGGGCCGCCAAGGTGTGGGGCCTGTTTCTGCCAGAGGAGCAGGAGCTCTGCGTCCCCTGATGGCCCTGGTGGCCAGGAGAGCCCTCAGGCTGGGCCGTGCAGGGGGAGGCAGGCAGCTCGCGCTTGAACCGCTGCAGGATGGGTTGGGTGGACAGTGCCATCTCCTGCTGCAGCTGGTTCTGGAGGCAATGGGTGCGGGTGGGCTGGGAGACAGCTGTGGCATTGGCTGCAGGGCTGTGTGGGGCATGGCTCCAGCTCTGCCCACTGGTGGCTTTCCCCTGCTCACCAGGGATGCCCCGAGTAGATGAGTCAAGCTGTTGGTGTCTGCTGGCTGTGGTGATGGTGGCCATCTGATCCTCCGTCTTCACTGGCGGCATGGCCACATGCTCCTTAAGAGCCTCTTGGTGCTCCAACAGCGATTTGCCTTTGCACTTGGTCTTTATGAGAGACGGCTGTGTTTTGGGGTGGCGCTCTGCCACTTGTCCCTGGTGCCCTGAAGCCACATCCCTCCTGCCCAGGGAAACTGGCACAGAAAGTCTGCCAGCAGCACTGGTGCTTTTACGTGCGTCACGCACGGGAAGAGCTGCAGAGGCCTTGCCACTGTGGGCCGCCCGGACCTCCTCTGTTCTTGCCATCTTCGTCGCACCCAGCCTGTGTTCCCGATGCCACTGTGCCGCTGTCTGCTGGCTGGGTCGTTGGCTCCCAGTGAAAACCTTGTCCAGGTCCTTCCTCAAAAGGCACCTCTTTGTCTCCTTCCCAGCTGCGGCATTGGCTGCAGGGCTGTGTGGGGCATGCCTCCTGCTCTGCGCACTGGTGGCTTTCCCCTGCTCACCAGGGATGCCCCGAGTAGATGGGACAAGCTGTCGGAGTCTGCTGGTTGCAGTGCTGCTGGCCTTTTCCCTGCCCTGGCCAGAAGCTGCAGAGGCTGCTGCTGGCAGAGGCGGGAGCTTGCAGCAACTTCTGGCAGCTCCTGGTGCCCGAGCTGCGTGCACCTTCTGTGGTGCTGCTGCCTGCCTTGCTGGCAGACGGGCTGTCTCCTCGCGCCTCACCCTGACGGAGGGCATTGCCACCCTGCATGCTGGGCTGTCCGCCTGCAAGAGAAGGCGAGGAGAGAGGCTGCATGACTGTGGCCCTTTGCCCGTGCCCCGTGTCCCAGCTGGAAAAGCCCCTGTGCCGGCTCCCCTGCCAGCCCCCAGGGCAGCACTCGGCCCCACAGGGAGTCGCCGCTCGGCTCCCAGAGCTGGCTGGGGAGCGCACTGGTCCGGCCATGGCCCACAGTGACTCCTGGGAGCATCCCCGACATGCCCGGGCAGCCTGCAGGCACGGCTTGTGGCGCTCAGTTTGCTATGTGACCGGGCCCTCCCGTCCCCTCCTGCAGCTCCCGCCTGCCTGTCGGCAGCTCCTGGACTCGGGAAGACGTTTGTCCCGGCCTCCCTCGGGCTCCCTACCTGTGCGCGTCGGCTCCCAGCGGCCTGCGAGCTCTGTGGGCAGGGGAGCCCTCGCAGCCTGTTCCCATGGGGGGACGAAGCCTGTCCCTGGCTGTCCTGCGGCGCTGCCAGCGGCTGCCTGTGGCCCATCTGTGGGCAGGAGGAGGAGAAGTCAAGGACTGGAGGCGGCTGCCTTGGCACAGCGGCCCCCACAGTGGCGGCAAGCCCGGCCCCGGCACTAAGGCAGCTCCGCGTGGCCCTGTCCCACCACAGGCCTCCCCCTCCTGCCCCGTCCCTCACCTGGCGCTGGTTCTGCAGGCCCGGCAGCCTGCTGTTGGGCTGGGGGGGGGGCGTTTGCCTCCTCATGCGTGGGCATCTTCGGCGGCGTCTGCCGACGACCGACCATGGTCACCCAGGGGAGATGCTGCCTCCTGAGGGAGTGGCTCTCCTGGGAGTGGGCACCCCAGGGCTCTGGCTCCTTAAATACCCGCGGGGTCACCATGGGGACCCGTATCACAGTGACCTCTGGGCATGGTGCGCCGCCTGCATCACAAAGCCCTTGCGGTTGCTGTGGAGACGCTCACACCCACACCTGGCGGGGACTGGCTGGAACCGGCTGTGCCCGGCGTGGGGCAGCCCCTGCTTGCCCCTCACAGAGGCCCCAGCAGGCCCGAGCCCGCACCTCCCACATCCCCCCGGTGCCAGCAGCCTCTGCAGAGCTCAGTCCTGTGTGCGTGCAGCAGCTCTGGGTGCCACCGCCCGGGGCCTTGTCCCCAGGCATGGCTCCCACACAGGGTGCCCAGGCCTGGGGACGCTCCGGTGCCCGCCTACAGCAACGCCGGGAAGGCCCGCAGGCCCGTGCTCAGAGGCCACTGGCCACGCCGAGCTGCTCCCGGCAGTCGCCGTGGGCCGCGGGGTGACCAGCCCTCTCCCCAGACGGCTCTGGGAGGTCCCTCCCAGGCTGCTCTTCTTCAGTGCCTTTCCTCCAGAGGTGGAGCGTGCAAGGGCTCACACCCACAGCCAGGACGAGGGAGCAGGGCTGCCTCCCTGGGGCTGACGGTCTGTGCTCCCTTTCAAGCTGGAATGAGAAGAAAAGCTGCCTTTGTTCCCAGTTACAACACAGAGAAACGGCTGCCTCGTGCACAAGCCTGCACCTTTTCTGACAGAAAATGGCTTTGGGGTACTATGGAAACTCCTGGGGAGAAAAAAAAAAACCCAAACCATTAAAATAAACGCGGCTCAGCTGATGTTGGAGACCTTGGTATTAGACACCCAGACTTGTTCTCCTCCACGCAGTTATCACTCCTGCACCAGGAACTGCTTGCTAGTGGGTGAATCTGACAGCAGCAGCTCCCAGGCAGAGCTGGGAGCAGCTCCTGGGGACATCTTTAGGCTTTACAGCAGTGTTTGCTGCCCCAGCACGGGCCCCCTGCCCCCTGCAGGGACCAGGCAGGAGGCTGGAGGGAAGAGTCCCACCAACAGCTTTGACCTCCAGGCTGGAGAACCCTGTCCCAGGCTCAGGCACCGCTGCCTCCGGGCTCCCCTACCCCATCCTGGGGCAATAAGGCAACTCTCTTCCTTCTACAGAACAACACTCAAAGCTTAAGGGGAGTTTCCTCTTAAGGCATTTCCTCCCTAATGCAGGTTTCCCCCAGGCCTAGAGGTTGCCACAGGGCTCTATGGTCAGTGTTCAAAGGTGTCTCAAATGCCAAAAGGAAAGTGGCTTTTCGCAGGCAACAATGCAGTGAGATTTCTGAAGCTGTGTAAAATAACGTGTTCACCTTGCCCATCAAGTGCGTTATCGTGAGGACCTGGCCAGGGCCCTGGTTTTGTACAGCAGCAGAGATGCTGTTGCAGCCACAGGACTCCAAGTTCTGGCGGCTTGAAAGGAACAAACTCAAACATCTCAGAGCTCACCATGACATCCAAATAGCTGGCCGGGAAACCCTTCTTCGAAGCTGCTAGATGAAATGACAGGGCAGAAACGTAGAGGGAGCAAGTTTTCTCAGGAAAGGAAAGAGAAACCCCACTTTTTTTTTGAAACACAGATTTAGCCCCCTTAATATTTTTTCTTGTTAGATTGTGTCAGCAGTCAGACTGCAAGCACGTGATTAAACTGTTAAAACACCCAGATACTTGAGGATTATTTACTGTATTAAATCCTCTTACAAGCAGGGCGGTCTGTTGCCCTGCGGGTAGTACAGTGGTATGACTGGCATGGCAGGCAATTTTCCTTTCCTACTACAAGGATGCATTCATGAAGGCAACTCTAGGGTGTAAGCGGTGCCGCACAACAAAGCAGCCTGTGAAAGCCAGACGTTAGCCGTTAGAAACAGGAAGAGGCAATGGGCCTTTGCTTCAGACTCAGCAAAAGATTTACCAAACCCGAGGAAGGTGACAAAAAGGGAAGAGTTTCCGTGGCGTAACTTTGGTGTGGCAGGTGAGGTTTCCATCCATGTTCCTCATGCCTCCGCCTCGTTTTGTTTGCAGATGCAGTGTTGGATCAAACTGCAAGACGAGTTTTCTTTACTGCACATGCTACTGTAGTGCAAATACCCTGTGGTTTCTCAGGACGCACACCAATCCCACCCCTAGTGCCTGATGGCTGAGATCCCCACTGGCTCCAGTAGCTGCACTCGGACCCCCCCTCACTCCACTGGCTGCACTGGGACGCACACCAGTAGCTGGCACCACAAGCCAGAGCTGCCTACGGCCTCGGGTTGACTCCAGTAGCTGGCACTCAGTCCACCCCCGCCACGTCCCCCATAGCAGGCACGGAGTCCCTTCAGCTCACAGGCAAACAGGACAGGGAGTGAGATTACACAGAGCGGTCATTAAAAGAGGTTTAATGAGAAGCTCTATGAGAAGACAGGACAGACGTCATCTATGCCCTGCCACCAATCACTTGTCTCTGGGGAGACTGTGGTGTCATCAGGTCGCCCGTCACCTGGAACTTCCTCAACGAGATTAGAGGGGATCAATCCCCTTGTGCCGTCGGTCAGCTCTCCCACGTACCAACCGTCTCCATCCACGTCTCCAAAGACGTAAACGTATTGTCCAGCAACTAGCGGAAGCTCCAGCTCAGGCTGCTCGTTGGGACCATCAAAAGGATCATAGCTGTAACGAGCGATGAATGCTCGAAGCTCTGCCGGTTGTTTTCTCATAGCCTCCAGCAGGACGGTCTCCTTGTCTGCTCCCAGGTTAGCCTGCTGCGGCTTGGAAACGGTGCTGTTGGATCTTTCTCCTTCCGGCCATTGCAGTTCCTGAAACAGCTGCTGGCGGCGTTTCTTTAGATTCTCAAACCGATCACTGAGTTCCTTCAGATGGGCAGGGAATGCCCGCAGGGATTCTCTGTGCTCCCTGTGGGCCAGCTTTGTCTCCTCATGTTCCCTCTCCAGCTGTTGACTCCTTTCTGCCCTGTCCCTCATGGCTTTCAGCTCGCGCTCGGCCGCTTCCAGCCAGGTAAAAAGACAGATGGTTGCTTGGATGGCAGAGTCTCGCTCCTCTGCCAGTCGCGCTAGCTGCCCTTTCAGGTTGGCATTTTCAGCCTGAACCTGTTCTGTCAAAGCCATCTGCCCACGCAGGCGAGCGTTTTCTTCAGCCAGGTGGGTGTTTTCATTTGTCACCTTGGCGAGCTGCACCTGCAACTCCTCACCAGCTTGCCCGGGGGTGCTCACATCGGAGGATCCTTCTTCATCTGCAGCCGCTCGGGCCTCCAGCCCCTCAGCTGCCTTCTGTGCCAAGTCGTGCCGCTTGTCCCGTGCCAGCAGAGCTCTGGTGGGCTCTCCCATTTCTCCACCCCTCGGCTGAGGAAGCAATGGTGGGAACAGTTGCTCAGCGGAGCGCTGGATGGGCAGTGGCACGCAAGCATTGACCAGGCGATCGATGGTCACCTGCAGCTGCCAGGCTCGCTCTCCCAGCTGCAAGGTGAGGGCAGCTAGTTGAGCATTCTTCTGCTGCAGTCTCCCTGCCTCCTTGCATGCTCTTGGAGAACCGTCCTTTCCCAGGAGGCGGCTCTCCATCTCTGAGGAACTCTGCGTCCTCTCCAGGTCTTTCAGAAGACGCTGCAGGCGTCTGCTCTGCTCCAGGAGATGGCTGCATGCGCTGCCAGGCAGCATCAAGTCCTCCCGCTCCATCAGCCGGAGCTGAGCACCTCTCACAGCCTGGCACGTTGCTTGTGGCCCAGCACTGTGGCTTTCTGTTGGTCTTTCCTGCAGGGCCGCCAAGGTGTGGGGCCTGTTTCTGCCAGAGGAGCAGGAGCTCTGCGTCCCCTGATGGCCCTGGTGGCCAGGAGAGCCCTCAGGCTGGGCCGTGCAGGGGGAGGCAGGCAGCTCGCGCTTGAACCGCTGCAGGATGGGTTGGGTGGACAGTGCCATCTCCTGCTGTAGCTGGTTCTGGAGGCAATGGGTGCGGGTGGGCTGGGAGATGTCCATCTCCCTGTGTACCTTGCTGGGTACGTGCTGGAGCTTGCTTCAGGTTCCCTGCCGCTCCTGCTGGTCGTCACCCTCTTGTCGGCACACTGTGGCTGCAGGTCCTGCGGCTGGCGAATGGTAGTGGCACACTGCTGCCACAGCAGCTCCCATCCCTTGCGGAGCGTAGCCTCCTTACAGTGCAGCAGCTGGCAGGTCTCAGCCACCTGCTGCCAAAGGTTTAGCTCCTGTAACCGCCGCACCTTTTTAGCCCATTGCTGCTCCCACTCGTATTGCAGCCGCTCCAAGAGGAGCTGCCGCTGCTTCTCCAAAGCCGCTTTCAGCTGCCAGGTTATAGCAGCAGTGTAGTCATGCTGCTATTGTGTGCATAGCCAGAGTTCCTGCAGCTCAGCCTCTAGTGCTTCCAGCTGCTGCCACTGCTCCACCACCAGTGCAAGGCTGACAGGGCTTTGTGCCAGCTCCCAGCAGGGTGAGGGGCGGCTGCGTGCCACGGGCCCCTGGCCTGCAACACCCCGCTTCATGGCCTCAGCCAGCAATACCTTCTGCCAAAGGACACCAGTGGTTGCGTTCCCTGTGTCTTTGAGGTGCGGCAGCCCCCTCACCCGCTGCAGGCGCTGCCTCCCTTGGCTGTGCAGTAGCAGACAGAGCCTCTGCCAGGTCCAGGGTGGGCAACGTGGCCTTACGTGGTGTCCTGGCGCCAAGCTCACAGAGGAGGATGGGGCAGGATGCCCTCTACGGTATATCTCTCCTGCCTGCACACAACAGAGGGCTGGGTGTGAGGTTCAGGTTGTTGTTGGAAAAAGCGAGAAAGAAGAATTGTGCTGAAGAAGGGAAACTGCCATGGAAACCATAGGAGAGAGCAGGACCGAGCGCAGGCTGGGGAGTTTCTCTTTTCTGAGGCTCTCGATCCCTCCTGTGCATACCTCAGAGCCCTGCCTCGCTCACACCCTGCGTCTCAAAGGGAACACAGCCCAAAGGACAAAATAAGGGTGATCAATGTATGATCGCTGACTCCATTCTGTTTAATAGGGGTAGTGGTTTGCTGGTGGGTATTGATTGATGGTGTTTATGAAAGCAATCATGTTCATCACAGGGTGAGTCCCAGTGTTGGTTTGCACCACCCGGTTCCGTAACCGGTGAATTGGATTCCCTGCTCTGGGTAGCAGGTGGCAAGCCTGATGGATCACGACAGTTGGGCAGGGATGTGCAGCACGCAGCAGCCTGTGACTTTTCATGCCATACCAACTTCCCACCCCAATGATTCCCCATCCTGCTGATGATTCCTTGTCCTCCATGCTGATTTCCCATCCCCTCCATGGTTTCCCATCACAGCGATGGTTTCTCAGCCCCATGATGGTTTCCTATCCCAATGGTCTCCAGTCCCCACCATTCCCACCCCAAGCTATATTTTGAGAGGGAGGTGAATTTCCTGTCCAAGGGGAAGGGATGGGGCCAGCACACAAGTTTGTGCACTTGTGAGCACAGGCTCCTTTTTCAGTCTCCCTTCCTCCCCCACCATCTAAGGTGGGCTTCTGCTCAGTCTAGGGTGAGCTCAACACCTCGGACTGCCACCTCCCAGCTTACCTAGCCTAGGCTACGGCAAAGAAATAAAAATTAGCAAACACAACTCTACCCATAGTGACCTTCTGGCCAGCGTATAAATGTGGAAGAGCTCAGCCTACAGCTAGGGAGATAGAGACCAACCTACACTTTTATGCCCGATCTACCTCCTCTAGGATCTCTCCCAAAAGTCAAATCCAACTTACCCTTGAGTGAGGATGCAAGAAGAGGATCAATGATAAATGCTTGGCAAGAGGTAGCCAAGCAAGGAGCCGGAGAGGGAGCCCAGTTATTCCAAAGGGCAGCTCAGCCCAGCTGGCTTTCGCTGGCCCACTCTTCAGGATGTCAAGCCCATGACACTCGTGTAGCAAAGCACCTGGGCTCCGACAGGTTCACTGCTGATGAATTTCATCTGCCCCCCCAAGATACACCCTCTGCTTGGGGCCTCCAGTTTGGCCACGGCCTCGCTTGGGTGGCTTTTGTTCATCACGTGCCTCTGGGGATGGCTGCTGTTTCCCCTCCCAGCCCTGGGGAGGCAGCTTTTGCCCCTTGTCCACACAGGGGACCTGGATTGACTCCTGCCCTGCTCAGGGGGCTCTCTATGCCACTGCTCAAATATGGGTGGCGAGCTTTGCTTCTGCCCCATGGGGGGGGCATTGACTTTTGTCCCTGCCCTGCTCAGGGCATCTCACCTTGACCTTGCCCTGCTGGGAGCAGCCAGTTTTTCCCCTGCCACAGCAGGACCACTGGGGCTCCAGCACCATTTCCCTGGCACCAGCTACCAGTGCAGTGCTGGATCTCCTTGTCTTACCACAACCTCGCTGCCCAGGACAAAGTCAGCTTGGGTCCAAGTCTCCTTTAGCGCTGTTCCTCCAGCTGGCATCTGACAGGCGTAGGTGCAAAGTTCCCTCCCGGCTGAGCTGGCTGCAGGGCCCGGCCACAGGAGCTGGCAGCACCCAATGCCACCCTGGGAATGAAGGATCCCAGCAGCTGGATGTCAAGCAGGGTCTGCCTCTGCCTCCCGTTCCTCACTCACATGCTTCAGCTACAGCTCCTGTGCTTGGGCACATGGCATTCTGTTACGCTTCCCCAAACGCCGCAGTCAGCGGGCTGGGTTGGGGGAACGTGGCTGAAGAGTTCCTGTGCCCCAAGAGGCTCCTTTTACAAAGGCATCTTGTCCATAAGATGCCTGGCCAGAGTGGTTTGATTATTTGAATGGTAATATTCTTATCTGAAGATGCTGGGGAGGGTGGGGAGGGTGGCGAGAAATGGAAACGGAAAGAAAAAAAAGAGAAACCTGTGCATACCACGTCTGCCCTCATTAGACATACTTAATATGGTAAACAGCTCTTGCTTGGCTGATGCCAAAAATTGTGTGAAGTGCCATGGAAGTAACAAACACCCTTGCCCCAACCTGCAAGCAAGATGCGTGCACCCACGGGCCTGGCGGAGGTTTGGGGTGATGGGGTGAGCCAAGGCTGGGAGAAGTCATGACAGCAGTGGGCAGCTCTAACCTGGTATTGCAGCATGAGAGGCAAAATCCCACTGTGCCAGGCACAGTCCCCAGAACACGCCATCCCCCTGCACAAGGCTTATGGCCAAGCCCTCAGCCCCAGGGCACATGGCCATGGGGCAGTGCAGCACCAGGGGACCCTCCTGGGGCCCAGGGAAGTGCCACCCTCCAGGACATCCCCAGCTGTCATGCACATGCTGTCCCCAGCCCGCCAATGGGGGACGGTTGGAGACATGCAATTTCAGGATGCAATTGATGATGGAGATGCCATTGAAGATGCAGGTGCCATTGCAGATGCAGGCACCTTCAGCAGATACCTGATAACACGGCACCCACCTTGGTCTACCTGCTGATCCTGATCCATTAGCTGGCTCCTGTCCCAGCGCAAGCAGGAGGCAAGCCCACCTCCTTGCCTTCCTGCAGAGCCCACGTCCCCCCACCACAGCCCTCCCGCTGTGCCAGCCACCCACCGCACCGCTGTGGCGCCAGTGCAGTCACAGCCCTGTAAACACACAGACTTGTGGCCCTGCTGATGGTTCCCCACGCTGCATGCACAAGCATGCAGGCACGTGAGGGAGGCACCAGCTCTGCTGCTTTCCTGGGAAGAGGGTGAGAGCCTCCCCTGTCGTGCTGCCTGTGTGTTGGGAAGTGCCAGAATGTTCACGCTGTGGAGCGTGTGTGCACTTTATTCCCTCCTGCCCCTACCAGCAGATGTGAGATCACACATGGGGTGTGTATAATGCCTGTAGAGCAATCCATCACCGGGCACAGGCCCGTCAGTCCATCTGGGAACCGCCCCAGGGCTCCTGGTTTTGTATTTATAGGAGGACCTTGGCAGCTGAGAAGCCTCCCGGCCCCTTGGCTAACAGCCACTGCTCCAGCCACTGCTCCCGGCACCTTCCCCTCTGCTGCGGTACCGGCATCTGGTGCTAGGGAGGAAGAAAGAGAAGTGTGTGACCGTATGGACAGGGGGAAGGCAGAGAACTCCTGCAGGCTTAGCTCAGGCCACCTGGGATGGGGTGTGCTTGCAATGAAGCCGCAAGGTGCCTGTGAAGTAGGAGAGGCGCCTGGTGCCCAAGGCCATGAGAGGGGCCCAGGCGCAACTGCCCAGCCTGGGGCTGAGTCCCCTGGGGCCGAGACCTGGAGTGTCCCCTGCTGGTGTCCCTGCTCGGGGATAGGTGTCTTGGGGCAGGACTCTGCCCGGGAAGGACATGCTCCCTGGTTTGGAACGGGGAGAGCCTGCCATCAGAGGGACCCTCTGCCTTCCACCGGGCCTTTTACATCCCACACGGAAAGCCAGTTCTGGGTGTCCAGGCAGGCCCTTGGGTGTCAGGGAGGTCCACTCCAAGGCCAGCCTCCTGAACCTGCTTCTGTCTCACGAGGGCCGTCAGGGAAATCCCCCATTTCCCCCAGGGCTGGCCTCAGTGGAGGGGTCTCTTTGGAGACTGTTACCAGGGGAGCTGCTTCTGCTGCTCTTGAAGCCGCCTCCTGTTCTCAGCGACGTACTTGAATATTTCCTTGCGCTCAAGGTACGGCTCCAGCCTTCTGAGGACCTGGCCCGCTCGTGGGGAAAGGTGGCTGCAACAACAGGGAAACATTGTCTCCTCAGCCTCTGCTGCAGACCCCACCTGCCTCTCCCCTCGTCCAGCCCCTGTGCCCACCAAGACACATGGGTACCCGCCCTTGCAGCCGGTCATGAGCTTTGTTTGGGCCGTGAACTGTGGGGTAACCCAGGTCATGCCCGTGTTAGGAGACACCAGAGGGTGTCCTATGCAACCCCAGGATGCAGGAACGTGGGATGTGGACATGTCTGTGGGCTCACAGCTATGTGGCTGCCCCAGGCTGTGGCGAGAGCCAGCACACACTTACTCGGGCTGGAGTCTCTGCAGCGGGGTTGCTGTTGTCTTCTGCTCTGCTGGGAGAGGGGTTGGAGCCTTTCTCCACCTCTCCTTGACTGCCTCTCTCCTGGGCTGGGCTGGAGGGTGGGGAGTCCATGTGCCTCCAGTGCTGAGTGCCTGCCAAGGAGGAGACACTCTCAGCAAAGCAGATGGCAACCACCGGTGAAGTTTCCCAGAGGACGTCTTGAAAGGAGCCTGCAGCAGGACCTGGCAGCCAGGAGACCCAGCACCACGTGCCCATCATCACGGCTGCTTTTGCCGCTTGCATGCTGCTGCCAGTCTCTCCCTTACGAGCATGAGCAGGCAAACCCCTGCCCTGCAGCTGGGTGTCTGTCCTGCTCCCCTGCTCTGGAGACCTGCCGCCCTGGGTGCCCCGAAGGAAAGCATCGCTGCTGCTCTCAGCAGTGTCAATCGCTGCCCGTACCTGGGGCGGCTGTCGGTCCTTCCCCGCAGACCAGGCTCCCCACGCCGCCCACTCTGCCTTTGCTTGCTCAAGATGCACTTGCCACTTGGGCCTCACTTGCTCCCACTCTGCAGGCAGCTGCCAGACCTCCTGGAGGGGATGGCAAGGCAGCAGAAGGCACGATTAGCCTCAGCTCCTGGAACGGGTGTCCTTTGAGTCTGACCCGTGTTGCCACCCCTTGCCTCAGCTGGTCAGTTGGCAGGGCTTTGCCCCTATCAGAACGAGGGCTGTGGGGTCATTCTAGGCTCCTGGCAAACACAGCTGTGACCAAAGACCTCCCCTGTGAACAGCCGATTAAGGACTTAGGCATCTCCCATAGCCCCTGTGCCAGGAGAAAGAGTTTTGTGACAACCCAGGGGGCAACGGCATGTGGGGAGGGTGTGCAACACCTTCCTTTTCATGAAGAAGATCTGAAGGAGGTGACAGACAGCTGACAAGCAGTGCATGTCAAGGAGTCCTTTCAGGCTGGCTCTCTGCACAAAGAGGCTTTTGCCGAGTCCCCAGCAGCACGGTAGCTACAGCAAGGCACGTACCTGCAGCGCTCTCTGGCAGTCGTCTGAGGATGGGAGCGTAGAGGTGGGCTTGGCTGGAGAAGCAGGCTCCTGCCTGCCTGCCTTGCCTGCCTCCTTCATCCTGGGGGAGCTGCCTGGACACGGGGGGAGAACACTGCAAAGAGGCACCAGGAGCAGTCGGAATGAGCACGGGGCAGTTTGCTCTCCCACCTTCGCCTGGTACCAAAGCTCCCCAGGCTGGCAGAAGCAGCGCGGGAGGTGGGGCCATTTCTGCTGGCAGCGGGGAGCCTTCCCTGAGCCCCCTCAGATGGATGGGGGAGGACTGCACCTCAGCTCTTGCGTAAGGGAACCACAGGGACGTGGGGTGCACTCAGCATCCACCACCTTCCCCAGTGAGGGGCCCACAACAGGGGAAACAAGCACATAGGAACCATGCGGCACGTGTCAGGGACCTTGCCGCGTCCCTGCAGCTGGAGTGTCCGGAGGGGATGTCTCTCCTCCATGGGTGCAGGATCCCTTTCATCCCTTCCCACCAGGGTCTCACCTCTCAGAAGTCTTCTTGCCCAAGTCTTTCGGTCTTGTGCCTGGCCCCTGACTTGGCAGTGCAGCAAGGGAAAGCTTCCTCCGTCTCTGCAGCAGCTTGCCACAATGCGCCTCTGCACCTGGCAAAGGAGGAAACTCAGCAGAGCAGCCCCCTGGAGAGCGCCTTTTGACGGAGCTGTGGTCACCCAGCGCGGGGCAGGGCCTCAGCTGGGCAGCGGAGACCTGTTCCCATACCTTGTCTGAGCCTGGACTTTGCTGCAGCCTTCTTGGCCCAGGCGGACAAAGCCTTGGCCACTGCTCTGCTGACCACCGTAAAGCGAAACCTGGGCAGGAAATGATGACACAGGCTTGAAGGGTGACCCCTACCCTCTGCAGCTTCCCAGCACTAATCCTCACGACTCTCGTGTGAGGCATGGCACCCCTTTTCCTCGTGGCCATGCAGCCACGCATGGGTTTAATTAGCAATCTCCCCCCAACACAGATGATGTAGCTTAAAGTCCTCCCTGTGTGCAGATGGCTCTCTCTGATGGGAGTGGCAGGCAGGCTGGGCATGAGAAATGCAATGACGCTGCCCGGCCACTCCAGGAGAACACACGTGTAACCCCAACTCATCGTAAGTTAACCAGAAACCAGCCCCTTCAGGTCAGGCCCCCTCCCAGACTCAACGTGCAACGCCGAGCCCCGGAAGGCGCACTCCTGAGGAGCTGGGAATCTGCCCGCTCGGTCAGTCGAGGGCTGCAGAGGAAACGCACTCACCTGGGGAAGGTGTGGGCAGGAGCAGCCTGCATCCCCCGAGTGCTGGTCTCTCCACCGGAGGCAGCTGCACCAGGCATCCACAGCCTCTGTAAAGTGACACAGAGCTGCTAGAAGGTTTCCAAGGCACTTTGCTCTTGGCTCCCAAAGGAAGCAAACCTGCCTCCTGCTCCAAAAGGAAGCCACTTCTCCAAACCCCTCCTCCAAATCTTCCTCCGTGAACATGAGCCCTTGCTCTGCTCTGGAGAAGCTGCACAGCAAACACTGAGACTGCGCAGTAACACTGCCAGCCTTTCTGTAGGGCAAGAACTCAGAAGCTCAGAATAAAACTTCTTTTCCAATGGAGAAGTCAGCGCAGGTGAGCACGTGGAAAGGTGTCGGACTGGCCTGCCACGTGCAGGCTGGCCAACAGCCATCGGGTTGCTCACCCTTCAAGAGGCTTCCCAAAGTCACTGCATCACCCTCAAAGCCTGAGCAACTCACAGTGTTGAGCGGCGCAATCCAGCTGGCCTTGCTCTCCAGCCCTGTGACACAGTCGCGATAGAACCGTATGCACAGAACATCATCGGTGAAGGACAGAACGCCAATGTCCTTGAAGGCGAAGGCGAGGCGCTGCCTGTTTCTCAGCTGGAAAGAGTACAAGAGTATGGTCTCTTGCACACAGCTCTGCACCACATGCTGTGGGAAGGAAGTGGTTCGCGATAGCCATCTGTAGTTCAGCGGCTTGTGCTGCGGGCATTTCGGGTGAGCGGGAGTCAGATTCAAATACTCATGGAGTTCAAGATCTGATCCGTTTATTATACAAACCAAGTAACTTTTATAAGGCATTCGGTAAGCGTGTGATAATATGATTGGCTATCTTACAAGCGTATAATAATATGATTGGTTAACAATTGTTTATTGGCAAGATTTCTGTTTCTACTCTTTCTGGCACGTAGGCTCTTTTCTGCCGTTTCCCAGCTCCTCTTATCGCGTCCTGCTGGCCCTGGTTTTGTGAAGCACCTGCAGTTTGTTCCTCCCTCTTCATTCCACTGTTCTGGTCGTGACCTCGTCTTATTTCTTCAGTATTTTTCCACTTGCTTCAAAGTTCAGTATAATCATTCAATACAGCAAGAGCCCCAACACCTCCCCCTTTCTTTTTAAATACAGCATTAATACTGCATTCCACACAGCTCTGAAAACATTGTAAAAGGCAAGGCACTAAAAGTAACAAAAGAATAACAAACAACAATATCAACACAGCAAGAGCCCCAACACCTCCCCCTTTCTTTTTAAATACAGCATTAATACTGCGTTCCACACAGCTCTGAAAACATTGTAAAAGGCAAGGCACTAAAAGTAACAAAAGAATAACAAACAACAATATAGACAGACCTTGTTTCAGTAAATCCCTCAACCGCCCTCCAATGCCCAAAGAAGCAAACCACGCATCTATACCTGAAGAACCTTCTTTAACTTGATGTATACGATCTCTTAACTCCTCCAGCTGTCGGTGGATACTTCGTCCCATTTTCCCCCTCTCCTCAGAAACAACATTAATTGCAGGAGAGTGTTATAATCTAACGTTCCTCCCTCCTGAGGCCATTTCGCATCACTCCCCAATTTATACAAAGGCCACCACTGATTACAATATTTAATCCATTTCCTTCTATTTTTGGTACCACCATGTCCTACGATATCACTCCAATGTTTTAATATACAACCCAAGGGCGATTTTTCACAGGGCTTACTCCTTCCATTTCCCATTTTACAATTTTAATTACTTTTTCTCCCGGTCGCCTTAGCCACCCAAGGTTGGAAACACGGATAGAGCTCCTTGCTCATATTGCACTCAAACGCCTGTCTCAAGCACTCTTGCACTCACACTCAGTCAAAATAATTAAGCTATACATTGAAAATCAAAATGCGCATCTCAATCACACCATTCACACTCTCCGGGCAGCCCTCAGTCACACAAGCAGTATGTTATACGGTACCGTGCACTTATGTACAACTTTTAGGAACACTGACAGTTCACAAAGTATACATTTCAATGAACAATTGCCAAAAAACAAACAACAAACAAAAAACACATTTTTCCTGGTCTTAAGCAGAGTGTTAAGTTTTCCGCTATTTGCCACGAATTACCAGAATATTATTATTTTTCAACATACATTTCATAACTCCAAGTTTTGAACATGTAACAAGACAACACATAGAACAAACAAGACACAGAGCGCTATTTCAGTTGTTACATTCTAGGAATTCCCCAATTGTTAAGCCAACCTAAAGGAAGTTTTTAGCTTCCCCTTTTTTTTTTTTTTTTTTTTTTTTTTTTCATCCTGGGGTCTGCGCTGCGCGCCGGACGTCTCCGTGCGTCTCACCAGCCGCCCCGTCACTAAACATACCATTTTATCCGCGGATCCAGGGGTTCTCTTCTGCTCCCGGGTGAACAGCTGAGAAGAGGAGGCTCCTCCGAGGAAATCTCCCGGGGCGCGCCTAGGAGCGTCCGCTCCGTAGCTGGTCCCTCAGCCGAGCAGAAATCCTCCTGCTTGGCTCGCCAAAACTGACGTGCGGAATTTGACTCTATAACTCGAAAGTTATAAAGTAGGTATGTTTATTGCGCGCAGATGCACGGGGGATCGCTCCTCCACAAGTGTGCATACCCGAAGTGACGAACCATCCCACATTTATACAATGAAACAAATGAATATTCAATTAACGCCTATACATATTCGTTACCTAAACCCCGCTTCGTATGTTAATTAGCTTATCAGTCCGTTTCCTGGAATGTGGTGGTCTTGCAGGTTTGTAGGTGATTCATGTTCTTGTGACCATCCGATCTTCTCCAGCAATGAAACTTAGCACTCCCTCCCTCTAGATAGCATTGGAATATCTCTCATCCTTTTCTCATTCTTTCTTTTTTTTTTTTTTTTTTTTTTTTTTTGTTTTTTTTTATTTTTTTTTTTTTTTTGTTTTTTTTTTTTTTTTTTTTTTTTTTTTTTTTTTTTTAATATAGCCCCTTTTGTTAGAGGAAGATGGGCAGGCGTCTCCTCAAAACTGTCGTGCGAGCCAAAGTCTTTACCCCCTTAGTCCCGACTTGCACAGATTCCCACAAGTCCTCTCCCACTTTCTTCCATGTTTCATTATTGTATACATCTTGCGTAGAAGCAAGGTAACCACGGCGGCGACTCCAACATAGCAGATCAATTACTGCCTGCCGTGAGACTGGCGTTTCAGTTTTCTCTGCCAGTTTCATCAAACTGTCTACGATTGCTTTTTCCACCACTGATGCAGTGATTCCCATCCTGCTTAAATTTCCTGACTCACCGGTCAGCCGTGCACGTTCCGCCTTTCTTCGGGCGCCCAGCTCTCTCTCCGCTGGCAGCAGGATCCTTGCCGGCTCCGCAGCTTGTAACACGATCCTTAACGAATCCTCCTGACTTTTCGACCGATCCACACGTCGGGGTCACCAGATGCTGCGAGCATTTCGGGCGAGCGGGAGTCAGATTCAAATACTCATGGAGTTCAAGATCTGATCCGTTTATTATACAAACCAAGTAACTTTTATAAGGCATTCGGTAAGCGTGTGATAATATGATTGGCTATCTTACAAGCGTATAATAATATGATTGGTTAACAATTGTTTATTGGCAAGATTTCTGTTTCTACTCTTTCTGGCACGTAGGCTCTTTTCTGCCGTTTCCCAGCTCCTCTTATCGCGTCCTGCTGGCCCTGGTTTTGTGAAGCACCTGCAGTTTGTTCCTCCCTCTTCATTCCACTGTTCTGGTCGTGACCTCGTCTTATTTCTTCAGTATTTTTCCACTTGCTTCAAAGTTCAGTATAATCATTCAATACAGCAAGAGCCCCAACAGGCTTGATCTTGACATCGTCTGCAAGGAGGAGGAACATCATTACTGGCAGAGCGGGCTGAATTTCCATGTAAAATTCGAAACAGAATGCCAGAGAAAAGGTCGTTTATGGAAAAGGCTCTTGGGGAGTGGTTAGTTTGGGAAGAGCTCAAGCTGTCTGCCTAACTTTGGAGGGAATTCTCTCCAGAGAAATACTGAAATCCTCATTTCTCTGCACCCTTTCTGAAGTGCAGCGAGCATGCATCCCAGTCCCAAACAGGGCAGGGGGAAGAGAAGGGTGGCTGTTGCCTTCTCACCAGGGATAACCTCTGTGGGGAACACAAGCTCCCACAGAGATATCTCAGCAATGTCCAGCTGGAAGACTGGGTCTTCGAACCACGTACACCTCTTCTTCACCTTGGAATCGCTCTTGGACCGTAGCAAAGGTCCCGAGTCCTGTGACCAGGACCCCCTGCCCAGGAAAACGACACAAAGGCTGACCCCAGGGAAGAGCGAAACTCTATCACGTGCCAAATGCTTTCTCAGACTAGATCTGGGCATGCTTTTGCTCCTGGTTGACCACGAAGCAAGAGCAGGAGAGCTGCTGAGGGACTTCCCTGAGAGAGGCCCGCTGTGGATCCTCCGCAGGAGGAGCAGCAGCGCTTCACCTTTCTCGGCCCTGGCCATGGGGCTGGGTGTGGGTGAGCTTTTCAGCGGCTGCAGGTCTCAGTCGCAGAGTGCAGCGAGGGTGAGGGCAGGCAGAGATCAGGCAGGAGAGGTTGTGGTCACTGAGGACATCCCTAGGGAAACAGGAACTCTCCAGGGACACACTGGGGACACCAGGACACAGGCAGGGACAATATTATAATGTTAGGGACTTCCGGGGGGACACCAGGACTCCCAAAGGGATGTCACTGGGACATTAAAGACACCCACGGGGACACACTGGGACACAAGAACACACTGGGAGACACTAGGGGGATATATAGAATGGTGTGGTAATATCTGGAGCCATCCAAAGACACCACTGTGACATTAGGGATTTCCCAGGGACGCTCCCTGGGATGTCAGGGACCACTCCCTCACCTTACCCGGGGACACCAGGACCCCTCCAGGGACAGCACTGGGACATTAAGGACCCCCCTTTAACACAAGCCCTACCCCAAGACAATGCAGGGGCATTAAGGACTCCTCCCGGGACACCAGGACCCCCACAGGACCAGAAACACACAAGGGACATACTAGGGACACAAGGACGTTCCTGGGGACACCACTGGGGCACCAGGGACACCAGGACCACCCCAGTGACACCACGAGGACATTAAGGACCCCCACAGGGATACCTTGCGACACAAGGACATACTGGGAGACACCACTGGGACATCATTAGAATAGCCTTTAGGACATCAGGACCCCTCCAGGGACACCCCTGTGACACTAGGAATTTCCCAGGAACCCCGCCCCAGGACATAACGGACTACCCACTCACCTCCCTGGGGACACCAGGACCACCCCCAGGGACACCCCAGAACGCCCCAGGGGCACACTGGGACACCAGGATCCCCCCCAGGGACACCATTAGGACATCAGGGACTCCCCTGGGGACACCACTAGAACATTAAGGACCCCCAGAAGGACACATTAGGTCACATGCACGCACTGACAGACACCACTGGGACATCCAGAATGGACTGGGGACATCAGGACCCCTCCAGGGACACTGCTGTGACTTAATGACACCCACCACCCCCACTCCCCCCAGGGACACATTGTGATACACAAGGACCCATTGAGACACACCACTGGGACATCTAGTATGGCCTGGAGATGCCAGGACCACCCCAGTGACAGCACTGGAACATTTAGGACCCCCCTGGAAACACACGACCTGCATCCAGGGAAACTTTAGGGGCATTAGGAACTCCCCCTGGGACACCAGGACCCTTGCAGGACACACTGGGAGACCCGAATGCCTATAGGGACACCTGAGAACACTAGGAGACATCACTGGGATACCAGGGACACTCCCGGGGACATTAGGAGCCTCCCAGGGACACCCTAGTGACATTAGGGACATCTTGGAAGCAGAAGAACCCCCCACAGAGCACTCCTGGGACAGCGGGACCCCCCAAGGGGATTCTCCAGCAGGTCACTCTCAGTTGTCACGTAGAAGCTCCCCCTTGATGGAAGTCCTTAGCAGCAGGGGGTAGAGGGATTTTTAAAGGACCGAGGACATATGTTACCATTGTTCGGGTTGGACAACCCAGGCCTGTTAGTTGAAGCTGCAGAGCAACTTTAAATTGTCCTTGGGACAATCAGTGTGAGAAAGAAAACAAGCTATGCACAAACAATAAGCCAGGTGCAGAGCAAGTCCTGGGAACCGCGGAATCAGCACACTCTCATTGGCATACTCTGATCAGGCGCCTGCGGCATGCTCACCGGTCAGCGACATGGATGCCCATGTGGCCAGAGACCTTTATCCAATCACCTGTGTGTAGAGCCATGTGAGCGGTCGGTTTAAGTTATAAATATGACCTGTTTGTTTAATAAAGTGAGCACGGCATGTAGCCATATTGGTGTGATTTTTGTGACTTGGCCGACTCTCCACGGGGGACCCTCTTCGCCTGGTGTCACCTGTCTGGAGATGCACCAGTATCCCTGGAGCTCCTGACCCACACCCACCCCCCAACCCCCCCATCTGTTCCCCTCATCCCCCCTCCCAAGCAGTGCAAGTATGTCCCAAAAGGCATTGCCTCCAGTTAATGGTGAGAGGAGGAAAGAGACCGCTATAAACTTCTAGGATGTGTCAGGGCAACGACTGTTACAGGCAGGTTTAAAGAAACACGCATGGAGGGGCCCTTGGTACTCTGGAGGCAAAGGGGACTGCACATGCAGGTGGGGAGGCCGGGGGAAAATGCTAATGAGTGAGAGGTGGTTAGCAGCAGTCAGAAGCTGCTAATTATCCCACACTCCAGCTTGTTCTCATGAGAGCTGGGAAACTCTCTCTTTGACCCTCCTGCATTTCATCTTATAATTTGATGGGGGTTCCAGATGTTACTGCTGAGCATTTCAGAGAGCTGATGGAAAGACTTATCTTGAATCAAGGGGCCTTGGACAATCCCAGAGGTATTTTCAGTGCTTTGCTAAAGGAGTGCTTGGGACACCATTCACCTTCTTGTCCCTGTTGAGTTATTGCTAGGGTTCATTTGTATTGTCTCCTGAATGGCCTTTTCTTTACCACATACATTCTTAAGCTTCCACCCTTTTTTTACTCAAGTTTCACGGAGAACAGAGCTGAATCTTTATTTCCTTCTGCTTAGAAGAGCTTTGAATTGGATTGAGTTTGTGTGTCATTGCTGCAGCTCTGTATGACTATTTCAATAAATGGATTTACTGATTTAGTGGCATTTAGTGGTAGCAACTGCAGCAGCAAGTCTGAAGATGGCTTCAAGAACATCAATGGAAAGGGAATTTTGAATTTCTCATTGCAAATATGCATGTTGAAAGCCTGATTCTGGCACTTAGATCTTTTCATGAACAGTACATCCAACCAAAGCAAAACAACTTGAAATACCAAGATGTAGGTTTTGTAATAAGTTCCTCATTAATGGGCCACAGATCAAGGTATTAGCAGAAATCAGCTGGGGAAGATTTTTCCTGTCTATTCCAGGAGAAGACAAATCCAATCTCAAAACGCCTGGGTCTCACAGAAGCTCAGATTACAGACTGTCATTGCAGGTTTCTTTGGTATTTCCAGAAGAATTTCTCCTGTGGCACAGTACTGGCCAAATGGAGAATGACAAGAGACTGAGAAAGAAGGTCTGTTCGCTTGAAAAAAAGTTACAACAGTTATCAGTGTAGTTAAAGTACTGTAGGTGTAACAGCATGATCTCTATTATTATTCCAAATAATAATGCCTTTCCCCAGTTGAGTAACACAAATAAGATCAGAAAAGTGCCTCTTTTGGAAAATCATCCCAAGTGGGAGTTATGCAGTATGAAATGGCTCTATAATTTTAATGGTAAATTTCTTAGAGCAGACAAGCCCCGCTCTTGTAACAGTCCCAGGGAATGTCACAAAAGAGGGCATTAGTGTTACTAAAGGCCCAATAGTCTTCTAGGGAAATGTTTTCCATAATCAGCTATAATGTGAAATTATACTGTGCCTAGATACCATAGTGACATAGATAGATGGGATGTGCCAGCTACTCCCTGTAACAACGTCTTGAAGATCTCCTTATGGATGAAAACACCCAGTCACACACTTATCGTCAAGGCTTACAGCTCCAGATGGAAGAAAAAGCTGCATTCACCCAGGCATGCACATTCTTGTCTGTCTTACTTGGCTGTTGACCACGGGCACTGCATGGAGCTGTGTCCGCTTCCAGGACTGCTGATAAACAGGAGACTGGGACCCATCATCCCTGTGCGCTCATGAGGCAGAACAAGAGCACAGAGGGGAGAGTGTCTCTGTCCTCTGTAAAATGTTGTGTTTGCCTCCTGAGAGAAAGGTTAAAGTGCACAGAAGAATCCTCAGCAAGGGGTACCAAAGGTAACATCTCTGGTGGTGCTGAGACACCCAGGGAACAGTTTTTTGGGAATCTTTTTTTCTTAGATGATGTGAATCTTCATGTCTGGGCACTGGAGCACAAGCTGTTTCTAGTAGGTCATGCAGATCTCTTCCCCTGCTTTGTCTTGATACAGGCGTTCCAGCTGCTGAAGCCATTTTGGGGCTTTCATGCAGCAGTGGCTGCCATCAGCTCAAAGTGAAGATAAAACTGCACAGCTGAATGGGTCTATAATGTGCAAAAAGGTGTGGGGCATGCACAAAACTGTATCTTGGTTTGAACAATGTGCTTGCTTGCTTATTTTCTTGCCACCACAATAAGCAGGAGGGGGCCTATGCCTGTGCTTGATGAGACTCCTCCAGGGAAACTCCCTCGGTGATTCAGTAGGTTTAGTTTAAACCCCTTTTTCTCTCAGTACAATTAAGGATCTGGACAGATGTCAGTTGTTTTGGAAAGAACTCCCGAGTTGCTGTCCCAGAGCTGGCCTTACGACTTCTAGTATCTAGAACCTCCTCCTATTGTACCACACCAGACGTCCTGCCAGCAAGAGCATAGGGTGTTTCTTCTGTGAGGATGGAAGCAAATGGTGGGGGCATATGCAGACTATGAGCATTAGCCATGGGGACCGGGAAACTAAGGGAGTGAAGGGAGGAGAAAGAATGGAGGCTCAGCCCAGAATAATGTGGATGTAACATCCCTAACCAAGCACATTTACCTGGATTTGCACTGTGTCCTGGACTTCTCAAGGTTGACGCTAATAGGGTCACATTCATGTTACAGAGAGAAATGAGTGGCCTGGTTTGCATTACTGTATTTCATGAAGGAAACTACAAATCTGATCAGAATGAGGTATATAATTGTACAGATGTATATAGCCTCTGTGTGTGTGTTTATGTGCACATGTGTACAAACACACAGATTACTTCCAAGAAGCACAACGTATTTGTGGTAGTCTGAAGGTTAATCCAGATTGGGACTTGATTTCCATATTCATTCAGTAAGAACCAATACAATCTTCGTAGTTACAACAACCCTCCCAAATATATTGGAACAATGAGCATTCCTGCAGTCAAATACAGCAAATTCCCTGATGAGTTACGCTAGGTCTACTCTCTCAGGTATTAGTAGGAGCGAGAGGGAGAATCTTGCACTCAAAAACTTAAAGATCCATAAAGATTTTCTTTTTTTTAGCAAGTAATAATTCTTTGGAAATTAAGGCTAATTAAAAGCCATACCACCCCAATAAATGCATTCAGTTACTTTGTCAAGACAATTTTATATTTGTTTCCTATGATGTTACCACGTGCATCCTAATCAGTGTTTTGCTGTAATTGTGATTAGAGACCATACCTCAGAGGCAGACTCCTTACAAACTGAATGAAAGTAACAAGCAGTGGGTGGTAATAGAATTGAGTGTCTTCTGCACATTTACAATGGATTAGGCTTTTTTATTTGAGGGTCAGTGCAGCCTTAACCTATATGCAGTGGTTTGTGGCTAATGCCAGCATTGCTTCTGGGTGCAAAGCACGTGTGGGAAATTTCTGCTTGCTTGATGTACTTAAAAGGGCAGACAGGAACTTAAGAAGATCTCTTTCCTGCACTACTCATTTTCCATAATTGGCCCCAACTTCCTCCTAAGTCTTTTCCAGGTAGTGAAAAATGAAATGTGTGTTGGAACCCAGCTTTTTGCCCCTTCAGCTGTTGGCACATCTGTTCATCTGCTGAGGATGAGATGCTCGTTACCATATGGCTGAAATGTTAGCGACTGAATTTCTGATGACTGCTTCCATAAAGCCAAACTAATGTTTCAGCAGCATGTCTCTTACCAACTGATATGCACAGAACCTCAGGTTTGATATTTTAGCTCTTCCTGTCTTTTTCAGGGCACAAAACAAAGAAAAATTAGCCTTCTTGTTTACCCAGAATCTATTCTCTGAGTGCACATGCCCGTGCATCTCTGTGTGTCTGTGTCTAACACTGGATGGCCCTTGGTGCCAGGCTGTCACTACTACTGTGTGTGTCAGTTGCTACAGGACTGTAGCTGTTCCCCTCATTTTATGCACAGCTATGGCTAACTCTGTGCTACAGACAACAGATGCAAGGAATAGTTTTTGCAAACAGCACAATGTTCAAAATGCCTTTTTACCCTTTTCTTTTGCAGCAAAACTTTAAAGTTTCTGATCATGTACAGAGCAGTTTTCTAAGTGTGTGCTGACAATGAATTTATTTGCATGTGTGCCTTTTGAGTGTGAAGAGTGAGTGAAAATGCTTTGTGCCATGTCTGGATGCAGATTAGCTTTGGTGAAGAAAAGGAAGATGTATGACAAACAAAATCTTTTGCTCCTGCTGTGAACAAAATAGTTATTTGTAAGTATTTTCCAAAGAGTTTAGATGAACAATTTTAGGCATCAGGCATGAAAATTATGCGCAAACTGCATGCTCTGACATTTCTGCCTTTGCTGCTTGTGGTGCATTGTGGCTCATAATTACTTGGTTTTGCTCAGTGACTGAGCTATTGAACTTGAGAGAAATCGAGCTATAGAAATCTGTAGTATGCGACGGAAATGAGTGAGGAGTGTGAGCACCTGAAGAGCAGTACTTCCCCACTCTGCTTTACAGAGATGTTTTCTCTCTGTTTCATCAGTGAAGAACCTGAGTTTGGAGTCACTAGGTGAATTGCTGCATTCACACAGCGACACAAAATAGGCAGAAATAGAAATGGGAATGCCTGACTCCACATGTAGAAAAGTTCAGGTTTGGAAGTCTGACAAACAAATAAAACTTGGTGCTAAGTAGTTACAGCAGGCAGCTTCTCTTGTCCACAAGCATGCTGCATTTGCTATGAAGCAATGCAAAGGAAGGAGCAGAAAAGTTGCTCATCTTCCAAAGAACTCAAATCCCCATGAGAAGATTCAAACGTGTAAATGCCTGCTTACATTTTTTTAAAAAAAAAAAAAAAAAACTTTATTTAGTTTTTGTTATTCTTTTCCTAATCTCATCTAAGTTTTTGTTTGATTTAAGCACTCTGTTGCAGTGTAGTCACGGCAACAAGTTTACTTCATTGATTCTCTTTTTCTAGGAAAGTAAGATTTAAAAGAAAAGAAAAACAAACTCAGACAAGACAAGCCTTCATGTGGTCCTGACCCAGCATTTATTCATAGTCATGGAGGAGGTGCGAGTGAGGAGTGAGGGCAAAGTTGTTTATGTGCATTTGTCTCCTTGAGTTCACTGGAGACTCTGCTTGTGCCTGTGACTGTTTGTAGGTATGCCTTTGAGTATGTTGTGTCCAAATACAACATACATGGTAGAAGAGACCATGTAAGAGTTCTGGTCACAGTGGCGCTG
Organism: Falco naumanni; assembly: GCF_017639655.2. NCBI lineage: Eukaryota > Metazoa > Chordata > Aves > Falconiformes > Falconidae > Falco > Falco naumanni. Next base: position 14,729,309 of record NC_054057.1, on the reverse strand, counting down.
AAGTTACAGTTGCCTGCCTGTACCGGCGTTGATCTAGGTAGTCCATGAAACAATCACAGAGAAAGCACAGCAGCACAAACTTCAGTGAGCATTCCCTACACAAGTGTAGGTCCACGTTGATGGAGCTCCTATGTGATGTCTTCTCAGAGTACATTTAACTATGGCAGACAGGCACTTGGCTGCAGTCATATCTGAAACTGCAGTACAGACACAGCTCTGACTAGGGCCTATTTGTACATAGTTTCACATTGCTGTAACAGTAATTGTTCAGAAACATTCCTAGTGGCATTTGCACAGATCTCTCGTGGGGTGCAGTTATACTAGTGGAGAGGTGATGTATACTAATCCCACCATTAGTAGGGCAGTGACTACACTACATCAGTTTCTAGAAGAGCAGAATAAGAACAATACAAAACCTGTCTGCAGAGATGCCCAATGAAGGATTTAAAGACTTTTGAACGTGTTAGCTCTAATTAATGTGTTTGACAGCTGTAAGCCAGCTCAGGTGGTGTGTACTTTAGCACCCCCTAAATTGGTCAAGGCAGGTTCTGCCTAGTGTTTAATTTGATCTTTCTAGCATGTATTAAAAGCAGTCACACCTTGATTGCATTAGACTCTTCTGAAACACTACTTCCAAAGGATTAGCTAACAAGGTTCATCTGCCTATCCTAAAAAAAAGTGCTGTTTGTCCACATTTGTATATGCATGTGAATTAAGGGAGAGACCCATGGCTTATTTGCCTGTGGCACTGTTTGATGTTGGGATGGCACACCTAATGTTATCGTCTTTCCAATGATCACATTTTTTTTATTGGTTTAACCCAGCAACCATACCCAGATTCTTGGATAGCCAGTTTTTCAGTGTATCTTTTTGTTACTATGATTGTAGGAGGGAAGGCAGGCGGGAAGTTAGGGGAGTAGCACAGAGTGATACACAAGTGTTGGGACACAGCCAAGCTTTAGATTAATACGTGACCATCGTTTCACCGTCTTTTGATACAGTGAGTTTTTCTGAGCAGTGGCACAGAGTGGAGTAGCACAAACAAAGGCTTTAGGGGAAAAAGAGAATCTGGTGGAGGCTTTCTTCTGCATTACATCTCTGATATCTCAAGTCTTTCACAACAGTTATGAATTAGCAATAAGTAACCTCTGAGAACAGAGGAATAGAGAAGGGAGAAAGATGCATTTTTAATTGCAGTATGCACAAAGAAGTATAGTAAATGCAGAGGGAAGTACAGGGAAGCTGTCCAGCAACTGGGACTGCAAAGGTGGCAGCTCTTGCCTTAGAACGGTCAGAGAGAATGGTTACTATAACAGCAGCTTTGATACTTAAAGACTTATTCCATTTGTGATTTCTGTAAATGTTTGGTGGTTGTTTTTTTTTTTACATCATGGAGACATCACTTGAGTGTAGCTAAACTTGTTGTTTCCCAAAACCTTTGCAGAGAAGGGCAATCTCTTGCTAGATTATGGAGAACTGGAACACTGAAGTGTCAAGTCAGTAAAAATTTGCTGTTGGTTTTAATGGAAATAGGGTTGTGCCCTTTAAATTTAAACTTCTTGTACAGATCTCAAGGTTGATTCTGATCTACATAACCCCAAGACAGCTGAACTTCAACCGGTAAGGAAGAGAGGTGCATCAGTCCTCCTATCATCTCATAGGTGTTCCAGTGCCATGTCCTCTGACAGCACATCACAAAGCAAAATGGTCACTTGGCACACAGCCAGCCTCCCAGGGCAATTGCAGGGTGATTCTTGCTGTGCAGTATGTACAGCAGCGTACAAAGGTCTCCGAGCTGTAGGCCAGGTGACTGTTTACAGTGTAACCACTATACCAAGTCAGAGAGAGAACAGAAAATGTGTTCCCTGCATGGGAAGTTACTCATGATTCAGAAGAATGGAGCAGCTAGTTTAGAATTAGTCCTTGTCTCCCAGATAAAACTTCCTTCACTTCTCACCGACATTTAATTCCTCTAGGGTTAGAGTACTGATCCACTTAGACTGGTCACATAGCTATACAGGGCACTTGTAGGGAAGGTGATTTGGAGGAGACATTTTGGGAAAATAGTTTAATGAGGAGAGAGTTCCTTAAAGCACCACTGACTAACCCCAACCCCGACCCTAACCACGCCCAACGTCTGACCCTAAACCCGACCCCGGCATCTAACCCTAACCCTAAGAGGCGCCTCACCCTAACCAAGCGCTCCACCAAGTGTGCAGCTGCAGTATCCCAATATTTGGCTGCCAGGTGGCAAGAGCGCTCCACCAACCGCCCGGCTGCAGTGCCCAATATTTGGTCGCCAGATAAAAGCAGCGTTCCACCAAGCGCGCGGCTGCGGTACCGATTTTGCGTCGCTAGGTGGCAGCAGCGCCCCACCAACCCTGTGCTGACCACTGGCCGGGCGAGCACGGGCCGGGATCTCAGCTCAGGTCACACCTGCGGGGCTCCCTTTGCGCTGCCCTTTGCCCACTCGCAGCCCAGCCACTATTACCCGTTGCCTCCGTACTAAAAAGCACCCGCGTGGTTCGAGCGGCTATAAAGCTGTCAGATGCAAAGGATAAATTTGGGTGGTTCTTTCTGTCCGTGCCCCCAACCCACCAGGAGGGAGAAGCAGCACCATGGGGAACCCATGGCACAAGGTGCAGGAGGGGCGGTGGATGGTGGGGTCCTACAGATAAGCCCCAGCGATTGCTGTTGTTACAGGAAAAAATTTACACAGATGCAGGTACCACTGGGCTTGCTTTAGTCACAACTCAGAGCTGGTCTGCCACCCCAGTGAGTGGCAGAGAACGAAGGGATACAGCACAGCTTATATACGCATATCAAATCATTAGTCAGCATCTGAAGTTTTTAGGAGTTTCCTTTGGTCCTGTCAGTTCTGCAAATCCATCACCTGACTCTGTCCCAGGTGATTCATCTCCTCAGTTCCAGGCTCTGCCTCTGTTCCAGGCTCTGCCTCTGTTCCAGGCTGCTCCTCTGATCTTGATCTTTCTGCCTGCTTTAACTCACACACTCCTTCAAGCGCACGTAGTCTTTGAACAAGCAATTCCTATTCTTGTAGACAAATTTTTCCAAAAACACCTGCGTTTCTGAGAGCACTTGTGAACACAGATTGATCATCTGTTGTTTCCCTGTTCTCCCACTGACTAACTGGACTGAGTTTTAAACCAGCCTTGGATTAGGGCTACACTAGGGACAAGGCATGGTTCTACCACTTAGCTGCTTCAGCACCTTATATTTCTTAATTCAAAATACTTTAACAGACAACACAGAACAAAATGCTAAAACTCCAGGTTTTACAACAAACAAAAAAAACCCCAAACCCTAAACAGTGCCTCTGAACTGTTTCCTTTTCCATCCAACGGATGGAAACTTCCTCAGTAAATGACAAATGTCCATGACCACCCAAGTGATCTGTGCTTACTGAGCAGGAAAGCAAACAATACCTTTTCAGCTGGCACATGTATCCAAATATATACCTAAAGAAACTCCATTAGTGTAATTTGCAAAGAGCTCTGCGACCTAACAACCTTACCTGTAGTGCCCCTCTAGGGAACTGCAGAGCTGTGGACTCTCAGACATACTGGAGCACAACTCTCGCCTGCCTGAAATGTTCAGGAGGCTCTCGGATATCCAGGCAGCAGCAGAAACTGCTCTGATTTTACAGCAAGGCTGACCACAGTTGCGAGTTTTCTTTTGCATGCTCACACCTGGAAGCCAAACCAGAACAGCTGCACACACAGCAGAACAATTGCTCAGCACATCTACACCAACAGAGCTCTCCTAAAGCACGCCTGGAGTCATTCATTCCCCAAGTCAACATCTACAGCAGAACCTGGCCGCAAGCTTTGACACAATGTCATTTTGGGGTCAAACTGATGCACACCAAAGAAATTAGTAAAATACGCCTCCTTCTCTGCCATGTCAGGTATCAGGTATCGTGCTCCTTCAGCTGAGCTGTTAACTGCTACATTGTTTCCCAAATGCAAAGCCAAACAGAGAAAATACAACCACAGCATGCTCCTTAAAATGCAAACATGCACAGGCAACAGTTCATTGTGTGACCAAGGGATGATGTGACCACGGCCCTTCAAACTTTTGGGATGCCTAGGTGGGACTAAACAGTGCTTGCAAACAAAGAACATGCCTGCTCGTTAAGACAGGCTGGTCAAGTTTACTACCAAAACTCTACATCAGCATTTGCCAACCCTGTCCAGCTTTGCGTACCCAGAGCCACACTCAGATCACTTTAAAGCATCTCCTAGTAGCGGCCAGTACTAAGCTCAGAGCTGTACCTCCCTGATGCCTACATGGAGGAAAACTCAAACTGTGCCCCCTTCTCCTTAAGGTGCCTTAGAGCTTGTGACAGGAATTTCATCCCACAGGGCAGACCACTCCCCCTCCATCCAACCCCCTCTCCCACACTCCTCAGGGCTATTTAACCACTTTGTGGGAACGAGCTACAGCTGCTCATCACCCATGTCCCTCAACCCACTGCCTTGGAGGCAAGGCCACAGCTGCATGTTATCAATGCTAATCAGCCCTCTGCCTTCACTCCTCTGCACTCTTCTCCAAGAAATTCCAGGGAAGACAGTGACAGAAACCTGTGTTGGAACTAAGTGCCTGGTCAATGCCTCCAAGTAACAGCATCCGTAACTTCCAGACAGACTGTGAAGGGATAGATGGGTCCAAGAATTAAATTAGGGAATGAGGTAAGTAAAAGGCACAGAGAAACAGAGACCTTTGAGTTCTGGAGAGTATATTTTGATGTACCAAATTTCTGGTTTTGTGGCTCAGAAAGAAGAGAGTCCAGGTTTTGTCGCAGCAGTTATATGGCTGCAAAGGGAAGGCGAGAGCAGCAACAGAACCCCTTCCTGGCACCTTCTGTGTGGGAGCAGCAGCCAGACGTTTTCAGTTTCAGAGCAGGGCTCCGTGGGAATGACAAAGCGAGGGGACTGTTTTGTGGCTGAGAAGGAAAACCATGACAACACCATACAGGAGGCAATTCCATTTTAATAGTCTCCAAAGTGCCACGGTTCAAAAGGAAGAACAATAGGGTAAGAGCACAAATATACAGCCAATACCAACAGAAGCAGCATTGGTAAGCTTCTCAATATTGCTTTTTGGTATTTCATGGGGAAAAGCATTGAGCCTAATATTTCTCATCTGTAAGTTCTTGGGGGCTTTGGGGAGAAGGAAACTGACCCTTACTAGGTTGTCTGAGAATCACAGTTTACAGTTACTCATTGTCTTCTGGTCTCACAGGATGAGGCAGAGGTATAATTGATTTCTTCTCTGTATCTCTGGAAAGAACTTTCCTCATATCTATGGCAAAAGAAAATAACGCTATTATAAAAGACAGTCATTGCACAAAGCCACATTAAGTGACTTCTCTATTACAGTAAGATCATTTTTCGAGAAGATTTCCTAGAATCCTAGAATATCTTGAGTTGCAAGTGACTCATAAGGACCATCAAGTCCAACTCCATGCTCCTCGTGGGACTACCTGAAACTAAACCATATGACTAAAAGCACCATCCAGATGCTCCCTGAGCTCTTGACAGGAAAATCTTATCCACTGAAAGGGCGTTCAGTCAGGGCACAAAACCTAACATCCTAACCTGAACTTCCCCTAACACAGCTTCATTCCGTTTCCTGCAATTAAGTTTCATAACTGATGTACTCTTCAGTAGGAAAAGCTATCTAAAGCAGTATACAGAATCCCGTTCATCAACGACTATCTGAACTTGTACAGGCTCAGGAACCCTCAACACAAGAACCTCTCCATTCAACTTAAGGCACAACAACCACTTACTGTAAGCATCTTCATCTGGCTCTCCACTGCTAGCAGAGTAGCGCTCCGATACTGTCCGGTACACACTTTAGCCAAGCTGTTTATACGTATTTACTGCAACCTGATTTGATACTCTCACAAAGAGATCAATGAAAAATCCACCCTTTCTTTGGAAACATAAAACCAAAGAAAAACCACAGTAAGGAATAGCAGCTGAATGTATTGCTAAATAACCAATAACTTGTAATCCAACCAAGAGCAGGTCTGATGATGTCATATGCTAATCAAACACCTTTCACACTGCAGTAACAGATGCACTCCTTTCCCAAGGGACAAACCCGCTAGAAGCTCAGATTTTATTCTATTTTTGTCACATAACCATTCTTTTACACCAGCCTATGGGTTCAGAATTATGAACAGAAAGAACAGGGCAAGCTAAGCACTCACACAGGTCTCATACACGTAAGAAATCTTTTATTTAAAAAATAAAATAAATCTAAAAATCCACATTTTCAATTGCATTGGCTTAGGGACGGCCTCCTTCGACATGTGTGGCAGGGGGCAGTGGCAGAATGGGTCACAAAGTTCAGTCACCTAACACAATGCAGCCCTTCTCCTCACGAGGCAGCTTCTTCAAAATGTGCAGTTTTCCCATTTTACCAATTACAACGGGGTTGCCCTACCACCATGAGTTCAGGACATTTCCCTGTGGGTTCATTTGATGCTCAATTACATTTTCAGCAAGTACAAGCAGCCAAGCATGACAAAGAAAGCAAGCTAAGGTAGTGTCTGCCATTCAAAATTGGTTCCAAGGCTGCCTGCAGGAACTTGAACTGATTACTGAACAAGCACGCTGGAGACCCTACAGCAGTGTTGACACTCCATGAAACTCTCTCGCTGTCAAGACAAGGACATTTTTTTATACAGTATCTCTATTGGAATTTAGGCTACATCCTACTCATTCTGGCAAGTTAGCTTTCACAGAAACCCTGAGATCTTACACAGCCACATAACATTTCTAGTCTTGCTCTCTAATTACAGGGAATCCTCAGCGAATCAGAACACTGCTTAAAGCAAAATTCTGGGTCTTTTTCATGCAAGTCAAATACCTAAGCCATGTCAGTTGAAAGGTTACTTTTAGAAAATTAGAGATAAGCATGGTACTCACTTTTCTGAAATTTCTCCCAGTAGTTTCATCAATTTAGCAACCAAACCCAGCCATTGAAATTCTGGTGCAACAGAGAGAGCAGTAACACTTCCACGCCACTCTTCCCCAGCCACAGAGCCTTCCACTTTACCCAGTGCTGCGAACATACAGAGCATCAGAGCAGTAAGGAGCACCTTGGGAATAATGCACCACACGCAGCCACCCGACTTAACAAAAAACCAAGCAGTCTACAAACAAACATTGCAATGATTGTGGTAAAGGCTTAAGCAGCAATTCTACACTATTATTCAGTGATTCAGCAGCCACTAAGTTTCATTTTGATGCAGTATTACAGTTTTTTCTTCGTTAGTGTAAATAAATGGATCTCCACAAATTCATTGTTTGAGGCGTGACTTTCAAATGCAAGTTTTAAGCAATTCTCTTGAGTCTTTAACAAAGCAATGGAGGGCTAGAAGCCCAAAACTCACTCACCATCCCAGCAATTACTGAAGACTTTTTGTGACTATGGGGCAATAGAGCTCGGGAAGCTTTGCCAATGTGGCAAGAGAACGCAAAGGCCCTGGAAACACTGGATGTTTAAGGAAAAATAAAAAATAAAAGCAGGGATGGGTGTGTGTTCTTCATAGTTCCTCTCCTTTCTACACAGAGCCAAGCTACTGTTAGCTCATTAATGAATATGCAGACTTCCACAGGGCACTCTTATAAACATCAGGCACTGCTAAATAAGCAACTGATGGGGTGGGTACAGAGAAACCTTCTGTACAGCAAACACTTTAAGCTTTACTATTAAACACTTCATTTTCTGGGTCCCCACAAAGACTCTAATTCTGTGCCCACCTTCCCCAACCCCCCAAAACAAGGGAAAAAAAAAAAAAACAATTGGAAGGAACAAATATATATATATGCAAAAAAATGGCGATTCTCTGTAATTAAAAAAATTAGGAAAGGTTGCAATCATCCAAGTAATGAGGACTTAACTGATGCGCTGCATTGGACAGTCTTGTCAAACTCATGCTGGTGAAACTGAGCTCATACCAGCCGGTTTACTGAAATACTTGTCTTAGCATACATATACTTGAATCAAAATGACATTCAGCTATAGAGTGAGTGCAAGAAAATACATTTTTGCACACTACAGAAAGAGACCTGCAAAGGGCCATGGTATAATATGCTTCAAAAGAGTCTGTGGTACAAGAAATTCAGCCTCATGGGCTGTTGGCTCAAACACACGGGTGGAACACTCTGTATAACTGGCCATACACACGGTTTACACGGGGTTTTGTATGCAATATGTGTGTTTAACTAGGTATTTATGGTTTAAGACTTGTTTTAGCTCCTAAGGCAGGCAGCCAACAAAGATGTTTTCAAGAGTTAACAAGGAACAGAAATTAAAGGAGTTGCTGGTTTTAAGAAGCTGACTCATCATTGTTTTGAAAAATGGCACCATATGATCACTGTTAATGTGCTTGCAGATAGAGCGAAAGACTTGGGGTTGTGGGCGGCCATGCAACTCTGTCTTAATCTTCTGAGGGTAGGTATCTTCTGTCAGTTGCTGCCAGGTGTCATCAACAAAAAGAAACAGGCTATATTCTTCTGGATTGTCCACTTTAAACTTTTCAGCACAAAGCTGACATACATCTTCGGTAGTGATATAGGGTCTTACTAGTAAGGTCTTTCCTGTACACGCACTGTTAACTTCCTGGAATGCAACACGAAGGTAGTTCTGTAGAATGAGAAATCAAGACATCAGAAACAAAACCTCCAGACCTCATCCTCTGAAAACAGAAAGCTCAGCAACAAACTGCAAGCCTGTCTATGTTCTAGTTGTGAAACACACTAGTGATTCCTGTACATTACAGCCACCTTGTGAATTGATGTTGGTGGTAGGACTGTGGCAGGCATAACAGAAATTCATAAGCTGACATCCTCCTTTCCTTGGCTCACATTCTAACCCTGCAATTAGAAATTAACAGATAGCAGTCTTAAAGCCCCATTGAAAACATCAGTGGTTTTAACGGGACTTGGTGTTTGGCCTTACTAGGAAACTAAATGCTGTGAAGCAAAATAAACATCAGAGGCAGCACGTCCAAGAGATGATGCTGCAAATGCTGGGTTAATACTATTGAAGAGAAGCTTCACGCATTATGTTCGTCAGAAGGAAAAAGAAAAAAAAACCAGCCCTCTGCCAGCAACACACAAGGGTGCTGATCCACAGGTTGCTGCACGATAAGCCATTCACTCTTTATGCTGCAGTATGCAAAAGGCAATCCATTTTCATGCAGGACATTTTCATCACGTTAACCGATGGCAATTTGGTGTCTGAGCCTGATGTAACCAAATTCCATGCAACAGGCTTAGAGGGAGGCAGAAAGAAAATTTACTCTGCAACATTAAAGTAAATCCGTATGATCATGAGGCAAAAGCTGGATTTTTTTTCTCTGCTGAAATTCACATGTGTGCACAACTAGTAACATAGATGAATTCTAAACAAGCCCTACAAGGAAACGCAGTTCTACCTTTCAAAAAGTATTTAAAAAGTAAAATAAAAAGCAACTGGAAAAAAACCACCCAACCACAACACACTTTTGGACACATGAACAAAGCAGTCTGCCATCACATGCTTTTTTGCAAAGAAACTAACTGCAATTAGAAACTAAAAGCAGTAAAATGAAAGGAGGTGGAGAAAATGACAGTAAGAAAGACCTGTTTTATTTACTGAGCTGGTACTTATGTTGGTACGCTGAATAAATTAAGCATGCTAAATCACAATGGTAAAAATTTACGTTTCCTAAGAACAAGCTGTTAAAAGCTAAGACTGAGAAGAATGCTCATATGACTTCAGTTCCGAAGAGCACTCTGGGTTTTTAATAAACTTTTGATAGCTTGCAGACTGAAGCACTGGAACTTTGCAACAGCTTTTAAACAATTAGGACTGAGCAGAACTAATCCATTTTTGTTAGCCGGTGTGAAGAAATAAATAAATAATTATTAAAAAAATCAAATCAGCTCTAAATAAGGCAAAACACACTACAGTTTCAATTTCTAACAGAGTTAACACACAGAAGACCTGTTTTTTGATGCTTCCAGATGGACAGGATTGCTTCAAGGAGAGGCTGAGGTTTGTGCAAATGCCTGTTACTCATATAGGAAGTATCAAAATTCTTTGTGCAGTATCAGCAAGTTGTATTTCATCATCATCAAAATACTGGATTTTTTGCTTTTCCATCTTTTTGAGGGAGGGAGGATGAAGGCCTTTCTAGGACCCAAAAGCTGGTGGTAAGGCTGTGAGACAGCACCACAGACGCGTGGCGACCACATCCTGGTTCAATGTGGGAAAGATGAGTTGAGCTGAAGCTGTTACACATTCATTGTAGGGAAGGTGCTTCATTTCAGGACTGCAGATGTGGAGAACGGAGATGGAAAACTGGCATTCTGGGCAGGCAGCAAAGTGCTTGAATTTGTGCCAAGCATAGCCTGGAAGTGGAACGACCTTACTGATTTGAGGCTCTTTTTGAAAGAGTCAACAAAAGGAGCAGCCCTGGACACACCTGGTGCCGGCTCTCCCCGTGCTCCCCTGCATCTTCCAGCATCCAGCACAGCATCCAGCTGTACAGGTAGCTTGGCTGAGGTTCAGTTGCTGAGGAAGAGAAAGTGAAACTGAATAGAAGATCCTGCTGAAAAATCTTCTGTCATTTAGTCATCCAGCAGAAATACAAAGGTGATTAATTTTCCTATTAAGTGTAATATTTTGCTAGAAAGAACAGACTCAAGCTACCTGAATGTGACACCTAACTACAGGTAAGCAGAATATAAAATGGATCCCAGTAAGATGGACTAGCTTTGTGCACTGGCCACAGTTTGGAATTTCTGTTCGTCAGCTCTCCTCTTCCTAAGAGAGGCAAATTGTGGGAGACTGCTGCTTTTCCCAGCTCCTTCCTGTTCAGTGATGTGCTGTGGCTGTTTGCATGGACACTGATAAAGCAGAAGGAGCCGCAACTGAAAGGTTTAGTTACCTCCTGATGACCCCGTACCTTCATTTATCAAGCTCTTAGCTACATCATAACTTATTGATGGTTGTCATTAGCCTCTCCAGCAACTTTGCACTGTGGTATGAACTGTAAACAACTGGACACAAAGGAGTAAATACTTTCTTCTCGATTCCAACATCCTCCTTGCTTCAGTTCGCAAACTGATGCATCTGGACAGACAACAGCATGCCTATCTATGTAACAATCTTTTCCTACATGAAAGGCATGCAGGCTTGGTTTTAAAAGACAAAGTAATCCCGACTGTTTTGTTATTCTTCAGTTGGAGTTACTGCCCTACTCTGAAAGAGCAGTAAGAAATGGGAGGGGGGAGAAAAAACCCACAAAACAAACCACAAACATGAAGACATCCACAGTATAGAACTCTACTCCTTGCTTAAACTTTCAAATTATAGGCAAGCTTTTCTGCCAAGTCTCCTCTCTATTACCTGCGATAAGCCACCAGTCACTACTGGGGAGTTGTGCTGATTTATACCACTGGAAATCTGGGTTTGTTCTTTTTAACAGCAAAGCATACAAAGAAGCTGAATCTAAAACACCATTTTGTCTGTCCTCGCTCCGCACGACTTAAATACAAAGGACAGTGGGAAAGCTCCATTATTTAGTGTTTCCTTTATACCATCATAACCACACTCTGTTATGAAGTGCAAAGACTTTGAAACAGAGGCAAATTTACCAGCCATCTTCTCAGCACTGCTTCACACCACTCGTGGCCCCAAGGAAACCGTTATGAATCATACTTCTTAAATGGAGATTTTAAAAAAAAAAACAACCATCCCCTGTTATTTAAATGACCAGTGTCGCTCCTTTACTCCTGAGTGTTTTTACAAAGTTGGAACATGAGTTTTCCTCTAAACAGTTTCCAAACAGTGATTTGTTTTCTTCCTGAGCTTCAAGTGGGGATCAAATAAACATAGCTGTTTAAACAACATAAGACCAACTACCACTGTTCAGGAATTTAAAAGCGAACTCCCTTAGTGGCAGCAAAGTAATGACCGAGCGTGTGATTTGTACCCAGAAGCATCCCAAAAGTTTTGCTTTTGTTTTTAAAAGGCAGGCTGTGTTTGTTCACCTCTGTCCAACACTACGTCCAACTAGTTCAGGAGGCAGCGTGTACAGCTCTCCAGACTTCACCTTTATTACATGAGTGGAGAACAAAGTGCAGCCACAACAGAGTTGCTGATGTACAAAAGGAGCTGCAGGTCACAAAGGAAAAGGAGTCTCAACAGGAGGCAACAGTCCTCAGCAACCAGGAGAAACAGAAGACAGGCTATCATTTATTTCTCTTGCTCTTTAAGTAAACTGTTTGAGTGGGAGTGTTCGATTAAGAGGCAGCACAGTCTTACTTGTGGAGTCATTCAGAGATGCAGTCTATGCTCACAGCAGTGTTTTCTGTATTACCAACAGCATCCTCTCACTTTCAGCTCTGTGACAACTTCAATATGTGGAAGACACGCAAGACCCACCAGACAAATCGGACAATACATTTACATTTGAACCGCACAACCCCAAAGCACTAAATTTTTCCTGCACCATATAGTTTAGCTAGTGCCACAGACAGGGCCAGCCAATAGATGAACAACGTTTGCTACATTAAAAACAACATGACTTAACAGCCCAGTAAATATTTCTGCCTTTCAGCATGTTAATTATTTCCAGCTTCACATCTCAAGTATTTTCTGTCCTAAGATTCCTGAATGATGCATTCTGCATGCAAAGCAGGGAACAGACTAGTACTGAACCGGAGGAAACCTGGCACAGTTCTGTCACGCGTATCGGCATGTAAAAGGATACAGCAATTTCAGCAACCCAAGAGATGGCAGAAATGGGGCATATACACATATACTTAAAACTCACAGCTGAGCTTGGTCACAAGAACCTCTGAAACTTCCTCATAAACTGATAGATTCTGGGGCCTACCAAGGGCTGGCAGAATACCTCTTTGTTAAAACCACCACCGTGAAAACAGAAAGGAGGGAGATTTCCTTGCCTCTAGCAGACTTCTGCCATCGTTCAAGAGCACCTTAAGAAACATATTCCTAGGCCTCATAAAAATACTCTGCGAGAAGCAAGTATCGGGCATAAGCCAGGATCATTAAGGGGGACAACATTCTCAAAAGCACTTTCCCCAGAGGGGCAGAGAATTCCCCCAGAAGTTTTTACAAGCACCTAACCCGGGTCCCATTCCAGGTCTCACCACTCAATTGAACGCTGCAGACCCATACATACTCTCGGGACATTTTCAGGCACAGAAGGATAACCACAGCTGGCACCTGCACAGCCTATGTTTGCTTGCTAACTCATGACGCCTCCTCCTTCTTGGCTGAAAACAACATACTCCCTCCTAAGGCAGTATATACATCAGTAGATTCCCAGGTCACTTGGGGCTGTAACTCTGCAAGCTAACCAGCCTTCTCTTATTTTAAGGTGGAAATAATTACGAGGTTCTCTTGTTATACTACCGACATCACCGACTACATGACTCCGTCAAAAGGGTTTCTACTCAAACGAGGCGAGGAAGAATCCCCCTTCCCCAGCCCTTCACACAGTTCTAATAGAAATAAGTTGGTTACCTTCTCCATGCAGCAAAGATGGATCCAGCAATTCCACCATGTATTCAGTTTCAGTATCCAGCTCCAGCGTATCACCCTGGACTAGCACGTATGTCAACACAGGCAAGAAGTCATCAGCTCCATACAGCCTCCTTGGGTCGAAGAGAACACAGGCAGCAATAGACAAATCACACCCTTTTACCACTTTCGGTGTTTGAAAGGAAAGTGTTATTTTGCTGCCTTTACTGACCAGTATGTTTGTATTACTCTAGAGCCTCTCATTACAGATGTGCAGCAAAGACAGCATCATCTGACACTTGGTGGGCAGTGTCCAGTTTCATCCTGTACTTCTAACGAGCACAAATTGGATGATGCAGACCTTGAAGCACGCAAGGGAATTTAAAGACTGGGCTCACCTTGGCGTCAGCTCAACTGGTGAACTCACAAAAGGCAGCCATGCCAGTCTGGCCTGACCTCCACCCGCACTTCTGTCAGTGGCTAAGAGATAATGGGCATTTTCTTTATACATGCACGGACGATGTCCCCTTTCTGGAAGGATCCAGCCACAAGTATCAGTTCCTGAGTCCGAAACCCAGCAGAGAAGCCTGCATATAAAAGCCTATTAGATTTTACATGAAAACTCTGCACATTTCCTTGATGGAGCATGGTTAAAAACACCAGTGAGCAAAGCCTCACGTAATTCCCAGCTAGCTGGTGAAGCATCATTGGTAACGACAGCACGCAACACACAGAGGCTCTGCTGTACCTAGGTCTGTCTGTGTTCCTTTTATCGCATTTAAACTTTCTCTTTAGAAAACGCTATGTGGCTAGAACTCTGGGTCTGGCCAAACTGTGCTCATTGCAGAAGCGGTGTGATGGTCACTTGAAACATCAAGATCAGGAGCCAATTTAAACTGTGGTGAAACTCCAGAGGACTGAAGGGCTGATATTGAAAGTCAGACCAGCTAAGACATACCCTCCAGGTATTACGCTGTTATCTGGCTGAGATTACAGGACAAAGCAGGTACTGGAAACAGGTGCTGGCTTGATGCCACATTTTAAAACTTTACAGGACAAAGCAAGACAACCCAAGGAGCATTTGCTGCATCTTAGCCCAAGCCCCTCAGTACAATGGTTCACCAGCAGCCTCTCAGTACTTTTCTTTTGCATGTTGGGAATACCTTACTCAATGTGATAATACAGTATGGAGAAAAAACCCAAAGTTTACATCACTTTGGGCAAAGATTCCTATATCCATTTTAAAATGCAGAATTTTGCACAGAAATAAGCCAGGTCTAAGCTCCTGCCCAAATCTTGCCAAAGTGCCTGGGGGTGTTTTACAGCCACAAGCTTTCACCATTCACCTCAAATCTCAAAAGAAAGCAAGCATCCTGATCGGCACGGAGCCCAGCTGCAGATTCAGCGCTCGAAAGAAAACTGCCAACCACCTGCAGCAGCTTACGCTTAGGTAAAAAAATCTCCCACTACCACCAGCATTGCTTCACCGTAGCTTGTGACCTACCACGGCAGTGTATGATAAGACGTCAGGCAACAGAGCTGCACCTATGAATTCATGCTGTCCAGCACAGCGTTTTAATTGTGCCACTGACTAATCAAGCAGGTCTTAACTGGTCTGTGGTTCCATTTCACGATCTATGTTTCAAGGTCACTTTGGGACTCCTGCTACAGCATAGAAATAGATGCTATTTCTCTTGCAAAAACACAAAGAAACTGTCCAAATGAGAACGTTCAGAGGCACAGCAAACCAAAAACACTGGATCGGGGCCTGCTTGACTCCAGCCATTAACACAGAGCCCTTGTAATTGCCATATTGCATACACACTGCTGAATTACTACAGCTAAATACTGGGTGTATCCTTTATTATTATTTCCAGGAAAATACTAATTTCAAACCAGTGTCAAATTCTAGGCTTACAGGACAGCCTTTCTGACAGCCAACTTCAAATGCCTACAGTTAAGCAAAGCTGGTGGCTGGGGTTTTTGTTTAAGCCGCTTCACAACTCTGCTTCACACTGAATTTGTAAGATGTGCTGCCAGATGCAGAGATATCAGGAAGGAAGCAGAGAGGAAGAATCCCTCTCAAAAGGGCAAGGTGATGCTACAAGAGCTCCAGGAGAAGGAAACAAACATGCAGAATCAGGTGGTCTCATTTCCTCCACCAAAAAAGAACCCCAGCTTTAGAAAAACAATGACCTTGAACCACAAAAAGCACCATACCCGAGTTATTCTCCATTACAGTATAAATCAATTTGCAAACTCTCAGCAGCAGCATGACTTTCTTTTCAGGTGAATACATTTTCTGCATGGTCACAAACTTGACTTTCATCTTTTCAACATCCACAAAGTCTGGTGTTGGAACAAACACGCCCAGTTCCTGAGGATTCCACTGCTGCACCAACTGAAGGTTTTTCCTTCAGTCGTTTCCAAGAACCATCTGCAGTATGAAACTCTCTCAACATCGCTTCAATATGGCTCTTCAACAGCTTCAGAATGCACTTATGCATGGCCTTCTCCAGGACAACATCTGCAACAGGAAAACACAAGTTGAGCTGTCTTCCTCCTCTAGAGCAGAGCCAGAAGTAATATAACCACTCCCAAGAGACACTGTAGAGGAAGGCCTGCTTGCTAAGGCTTAGTTATTATAGAAGCAGAGTCTCCAGATGTTTGTCAACAAGAAAACAAAAGGAAGAACAGAATCTGTATTCCGTTTTCATTTATGACAATGTGGGAAGTACAAAAAAAACCACAAAGGCAGACTACAGACTGTCAGAACAACAACAAAAACAAAAAAGAAACAAACACAAAAACAAAGCAGCAAGCAAGCAGCAGCTCCAGTTAACTTTCTTTTGTTGGCCAGAAGTGTCCCAGTTTTATTTTACTTTGAGCTTAGCCTTTATTTCCGAAACGTGAAGCATAACACAGTCAAAACCCTAACTTTTGTCTGCTTTGGCATGAAAGCCCATCCTTTTTTGTATGGTTTCCCTCAGAAACTATAACTTACCCAAGGTCTCGTAAAACTTGGCTCAGCTTTAAGATCTTTATGATGCTGGACAGATTACAAGCACTAGACTATAAATGAAAACCAAGCTGTGTTTATCCAACTTCAGATTTCATCATGCAAGCTTATATACAGTTTTGTCATCAAGTTTGAAGTTCTTTGTTTGGCAATAGCGTGCACATGGCACAGCAACCTCTTAGTTGTTTTTCTTTTATTCTTGTTTTACTCAAGTTTTTCTTTAACAGTCTGTCTCCATTTCCAAGGTACAGAACACATCAACAAAGAAAGCTCTTTGGTAAATAATTTCTTTGAAAACCTCTACTTTATAAGTGAATTTCCTCTCCCACTCAGTGTCCCTATGACAACATAGCTTACATTAATGATTAGCTTATATCCATTATTTGTACTGCAGCGAACCGCCACAAGCACAATAGAAACCAAGGACCCTTCAGCCTGGCCACAGCACAAACACCCTGGTGATGGGGCAGGACGCGAGCCCAGACTAGGCAGATGTATTAGGGGAGCACAGGGACCGAGAGGAGAAAGAGGAGAGGCCGTGTCACTACTAGATCACACATTTATACAGGCTAACAGTGGACATCCCTGCTGCTAGTGACAACTCAAAGTTACGCTAAACCTCATGCCCTTTCCAGGTTCTTTCCCTGGTCTTACATGTTTCTCCTAGACCAGTCTCTTTTTTCTCCCCTTGTCCTGCCCTTTTTGGGGGTGTTTTTTTAGAAATTGCAAGCTGTTCCTAAGCTTTGGGATTTACACACACACACTCCCCTCCAAATAAACATTACCTACTACTTTTGTTTTCTTGCTTTTGCTTTATGTTTTCACTTATTTTATCCTTGTGTTCAATTTTCCTTTTGTGCCATCAGACTGCTCTTTCCCATACAAACACGCCCTTCACACACTCCTCACCTTATGGTGTCTTTGCTTCACATGTAGCATTTATTCTGTACTTGTCTGGCACACAATTCCCAGATGTCCAACCCTACTGAGGGCTCCCATCTCCCCTGTCCCAATTCTGCTGGGGCTTTGGTAGCTTCTCTTGCTATTTTCCCCTTCCGAGATCCTGACGGAGGTGGCAAAGCCATGTCTGCTTCACTCCCAGATGCTTCAAACACAACTAGGTGCTCTCTCATGGAGCCTGCAAAAAGGTGGAAAGAGCGAACGTGAGGAGCAGCACTTGCCCTCTGATTTTCTATAGCCACCAGTAAAGGCATAACCAGTCTGACACATGGTCTTGATGGCCTGTCACACGGCGTGAACGGTAGATATAGCTTCCCACCAGACCAGAGCCACCAATTATACATAACAAGTGGCAACATTTCAAATGACTGATCTTGGTAGAGCCACACAATCACCATTGACAGCACTACCAAACCCAGCCAGGAAAGCAGAAGCATCACCCTTCTGCACAGTGATAGAAACTGCCTCTCCCTGCTATCAGAGCCATCCTCAGGGCTCACAGGGCAGAAATATTTTTCCACCAAGAAAAATGCACAAGTCTCACCCATTGGTATGTTCGCTAGCTGAATTTCTAGAGGGTACACATAGTTCCTTGATAGCTTCACTGATTTTTTTATTTTTTTTTACAATTCAGCTTGCTTCCTTTATTTATACTGCCTGTTCAGTTTTTTTAAAAAGCGAAAATGCCAAATGCTTTGCTTGTAAGTGGAACATCTCTGCAGTGTGCATTCCAAGTGCCTGGTCTCATTTAAGTCAAAATTAAAGCAGTTGGTGCCACCAAGCACTGGATTAAAGAGCTCTCTATGCCCATGTTAACTCCCACAGGCTTCCACTGGATGTGACTAGTTAGCATCAGACATCCTTCGTCTCAATAAAGCGGGGTCATTGCCACATTTGGTCACAGGAGGCTCAATAAACTGTAAAGAGTTCAGCACAGTTCATCCCCAGAGCCCTTGGTCCAAAAACAAGGGAGCACCTAGCTGGGGATGGGACATTGGAAAACTCAGTACGCTTCTCCGATCCTCTTCATAGGCTCCAGCCCACAGCTGGTTCAGCTGCTGCCTGCAGCGTCAGCACAGAGGGAGCTGCCGAAACCGTCCCTCCCCAGAGGCTACAGGAACTGGAGGTGGCAGGCAGGGAAAACTCCTCCACAGAGCCCCAGTCCCCTTGTCGGGGCAAGTTACTGGGACTTGTTACCTGTAGGCAAGAAGTAGAAGACTCCAGCCTTCTGCCCTCAACCCTCACTTAGTGCTGTTCCCACAGCTTCCCATACAGATGAGCGGTGCAGGAGGCGTTATTTCACTTTTGCACTTTGTCACGGGCTCCAAAAGCAGTGCCTGAGAATTGCTCTGAAATGTACTTGATCACACTCCACATTTACCCTAAAAACTTAAATTTGAAGCAGCACAGAGAAACAGAGTGGATAACTCACATGGTTGTGCTCAAAGCTCTGAACAGGGTCTAAATACTTATTGCTGAAGGCTGTTCCTAATGGTTTCTGTGCCGTTAAGGCAATCGGGTAAATAAAAACACGACAGGATATTGAGTAAAGCATCCTTCAGTGCTGTCCAGTGACTCTGTTACAGCTAATAGGAAACAAATGAAATAAAGGACATAGCCTCTCTTTGGAATCACAGCCATAACTGCCTTGGCTCCGTAAGGGCAGACCGAGAGAGACTGTCATTTTAATGCAGCACGTTTGCACAGAACTAGCAAATGAGGAGGTGACTAAGACATGACAGTGTGTCTGAGGCGGTTTCTGTTTTAAAAAACAAAAACAAAAAAAAAATCACAACCAAAAAAGCACACCAAACCAAACAAAAAAAACCCACCTCAAAACAACACACAGCCTTTTATTCTCCCTCGTGAATTCTTGGAATAGACATAAAAACCACAGAGTTCTGCCCTCAAATTAAAAGTGGCAAATTCTAGCAAGCTGAAGCGGCCAACAACACAGCAAGATTGATAAACACTGAGCTTATTTCTCAATGGTCAATAAACACCCCTACGTATCCTAATTAATAGAAAACCTATAGAAACATTTAGATTATTATCAAAGCCTGGAAGGACAGCATTTCTAGTAATCTGGGTCTTAGACCAATATTCAGTGTCAGAAGACACCTATAAGCATGCTTGGGATCAAACTATCCAGCTGTTTATCCTTTCTACCGAACTGCTGTTACTGCTGCCTTTCAGAGAAAGGAGTTTCTGGATCTGATCCCCAAATCGATTCCCAGCTAGCAGTTTCCACTGATTAAATACAAAGAAAGTAAAGGAGGGTCGTCGCGTCCCCCCCCCCCCCCCCCCCCCCCCCCCCAGGCAAATGAGCATCTAAGTTCTGAACTGAGGACTGATTTGTTGCATTAACATCTCTGTATACTCCCCAAATCCAAACTGGCAACACAAATTCTTGTTCACTTTGGCATACGCAAAGTGTTTTCAGCTGTCCTCCCAGGTTGCTTAATACTCTTCAAGCCAAAACAGACCCTCTTCCAGATTCGTGGGGGTGGGGTTTTTTTGTTTGTTTGTTTTGCTTTTTAACTGAACATCATTTGAGCTGAGCATCATGTAGTGTTCCTGAAGTGATACTTATCATTAGCCTCTAGCCTCAAAATGGGAACAGGAAGTGATTTGATAAATGAATTGTAAAGGCAAACCAGCTCGTTTTGTCATGACTTGTGGAAATGCACCTGTATCCTGTGCTGACACGCTATTTTGTTTTGCTGCAAACCACACAAGTCTGCATCTCGAGAGGACAACAGATTAGTCATCACCAGTGTCCTTACACAGCCTCTTTACAGCCTCACTGCCTGAAACTGCCAGCGTGCTCTTGCCTTTTTCAGGCTTCAGTTTACCTGTTACCCACTACTGTTGCTCCACTGAGATTACCTGTCAAACTCCAGATTTACATACAAGCCCTGATCACCACCTAGGATAGAAAACCCATCCATCCATAAAGAAGGGCTCAGTAAGAGACTGAAGGAGCCCTGGGAACCATCACAAAAAGGCACAGTCCTGTAAAGTAACGTTGCCTGGGAG